>NC_090894.1:4262167-4334667 GCF_036669925.1 Montipora capricornis
TTTGCAGTCTATCTTGGTCATATCTTATTCTAGTTTATCAATTTATCAATCAAGTTCGACTCCGGCCGGACCATCACCCAGGGTCTTAAAATAACTGAGGAAAATGTGCTGCCTTTGTAATAACATCCGCAAATGGTTAGACTTTCAAGTCTTCTCGGATAAGGACTATAAACCGTAGCCCCGTCTCATAAATATCTTTGATGTTCATAAGTTCCCCGTGGGACATTAAAGAAACCACACTCTATTCGAGAAGAGTATGGGATGAAGTTCCCGGTGTTGTGGCTGTCCTTCGTGAGTGTATGGGTGGGTGAGTATAGTAGGTCCACATCAGCCGTATAGCTGCCAATACTTCAACCTGCTCGAACAAATAAAATAACAAACAAACAAACAAACATTGAGGAGATTGAAGGACGGGACAGGATACGGGATGTGAACGATATTACAGGCTTTTTAACAAAAAAAAAGGAATATGCAAGAAATCTGCGTATTATTCTCGTGAATTTCGGGTCCCTGCTCTCTAAGATCTGGACATCTAGAAGGGCTAACCGCACTACGTCAGCTTTTGATTTCCCGACGGTAATCAATTTAGTTTTTTTCGACTCAATTGATGCCACTAGGTTTCCGTGGCTTAAAGATCAGCCGACGCGTTACCACAGCTTCCTCCGAACGAATTACCAGTCATAAGGAGCTCATCAAATGGAGCCTCGATCTCCACTGATTCCTTGAGTCAACCCTTTCCTGAGTAAAAGTTATTTTAAGGAACAGGTTTTTCCCTCGGAAAGTATCATATTTCCCTTGACGCTAAGATGGCTTTGTTTTGATTGGCTTTACAACAGTGGGCGTGCTGCATCTCCCAAGGAAGGCGTTCTATAAATAAATCTACTAGGGACCCCATAGACCACTTTCGATGTACTAAAATTCAGCTTGATAGTGAGGCTTAGAGGACACAAACAAAAGAAACAAGTCATCGGGAGTCATCAAGGGGCCACGGTAATTGACGCAAGCTGTTGTGGCGCTCTGCCAGCTTGACTGGCAAAGTCTGTAAATCAAAATAGAACATAAATCTCAATCGAAATGATTAAAAATGTGTTCATTCAGTTTCTTTTGTTTTTTTTCCTCTAGGCCTCGCTGCCAAGCCGAATTTTAATATATCTAAAGTGGTCTAAAATGGGAGATAAAGGCTCTCTTTGACAAGATCCTGTTGTCATCTATTTGTGAGCTTGTGTGTTCGATTAAATGCGCTCGAACAACAGAGGCTTACAAACAAATTTTTAAAAAAAGAATGTTTAATAGAGAGAAACTTATGCCAGTAGGCTGCACCCCTTTGTTGTAATCCTGGTTAAGTCTACAGGAAACCGTCGAAGTGAGCTTTTTGTATTGCCAGCAGTATAGCCCATGTGACTCGCCCACCGCCCTGACGCAGCATCTTACTTACTCCACGAGCTTACCACAGGATACCTTTGATTATTAATTATTTGAGTAATATCGGTTTATCAGTCACGCGCCCCTTGATAGGTTTTTTTCATTTTCCAATTCTAAATTTGGCTGGACGTCAATCGAATGTTTCCATGACAACATTGGCCTGTTCTCCTGGTGGCAGTCGAATTCGTCATGGAAACATTAGTGATTGACGTCCACCCAAGTTCATTTTCGAAAAATGACAAAAAAGTCGTTGAGGGGCGAACACCAAATATGGTGTAAAGTGCAACCTCGTTCCCAGGGCTTTTCGTTATTACGTCACGAAACACTGGGACGCACGTGACCAGACGGTATACGAAGACCTGCTGGAACCAAGCCGGATTTTGTTGGCAAGGTTCGAAGTTTCACGTTTTAAACTTTAGGTCTTTAACTTTTGTTACATCGTAGGCACCTGAGCACACTTTTAATTTTTATATATTTATATTATAGTTGATATTCTCACCATTACTGTTGCAAGATACTTTATTTTGATCTTACGCTAGTAAACAATGGTCGTAGGATATCCGTAAACTAGCCGTAAGGTTAAGTATATTTTCACTATAATTAAAATAACGTGTGTTATGTCCTGTGACTTTCCCCATTTCGTCTGTCCTTTTGTGTCTTGTTTCCGGTGTTTTTAATGTGTTTTAAAATATATTACATGACACTAATGCCGTGATAAGCAGGATAATGCATAAATCTATTTGTATTTTGTTACCCACGCATGCCTAAGTAAGGTGATCTGAGGTGACCATCAGACCACGCATTCCCGGCCACGCCCTGGAAGGTTGACAATTTTAACAAAATTGGCAGCAACACAAGAATATCTCGAATTTGCGTGCCAAGAGCTCGCAAGATCGGTACTACTGAGTCAATTAAAAGAAGAATGTAAAATGACTTAACTACATATACCTGTCCTTAAAAATGATTGTAACCAAATGCAATGATGTGAGAGTTGTTCAGTTTTAATTTAGATGGGTGGTTTTAAGAAATCATAAGAATTTACATCTGGAACCGAACTGCCGTCGGCAGCAACCCACTTCAGAACTGCTCACGAAAAAACACTTGAGTCGACGCTCAGGAAAATAAATTCAACTTTTTCTTATTTGAAACAAAGGAAAACCTGAACGCACAGACTGTTATTTTGTTTTGTCACCGTTTGAAACTAGCCTTGTTTGGTTGTCTGTTTGTATTTTTATTTTCCAATCTAAATTTCCCAAGAGGGCACCCAACGAGAATATAGTTCAAAAGCACTTAAACATACAGTTGTTAAACGTAGTTTGGTATTTAAACGGTAGATATAGGCATATTTTTATACCCTAAAAATTTTTCATCTGTTCGGATTTCCTAGCAGAAAGTCTAGTGATCCGAAAATTATAGGGATCAAGACATACCTTTCCGAAAATTTCAGGCCGAAAAAAGGCTCCCGAAAATTCTAAGTGACCTTTTTAGAGTAAAAATCCTTTTAAAATGGGCAATTATACCCTTTTTTAGATGTTCGAAAATCTTAGGACAGGCAGGCAAGCAAGAAGTTCCGAAAGTTCTAGATCTCAAATCGTCTTCCGAACAGATATTTTCCGAAATTGACGTTGGGTGCCACTGTTTCATTCTTGGGGGACAGATGGGTACACAAAAAGACATTTCCACACAAAGAAAAAGTCCTTTCCTTTCGATTCGGGGAAAAATGGTTGATGTAACTGCATTGACCCTCATTTGATCTATCCTTCGTAGTAGACGCTCGGTGACAGCATGGAGGCGAAGAATGAGCGCTTTTTCTTCTAACAACGTGCTGAAACGCAAAATATTGAAATGTAGAAACGAGAAATAGTGTCTTGCTTTGCAAGATGAATTTATGACTGCAAGATGAAATCCACACCACAACGGCCCGATTCAAAGCGATCTGGTTTGCTATGTATGTCTAAAACACTCTGCTAATGTTTATAATCATTTCTCTCGATTTCCTTCATTAAGATGCCTCAGACTACAAAAATATTGGTTGGTCTAATATGATTCGATTTCACCTTGAGTTTGTACACATTATACAACACTGACGTGAACATTGTGAAGATTGAAAATGGTTTGAACCCAGGAGTCATCTCATAATTAAGTGAAGTACGATCGTCTGGGTTACTGAGAAGGACTGTTTGAGATGACATTGACTGACGTTTCGACAACCTGAGCGACTAGATGACTTCCGCTCAGGTTGTCGAAACGTCAGTCAATGTCATCTCAAACAGTCCTTTTCAGGACTACACTCACCGGGACGATCGTACTTCGCGTAATTATGATTGTGAACATTGCTTGGCTATGCAGTACTCAGTTGTCAAAATCATCTTTACCGCTAAGAAAATGAAGAAGGAAAAGTTGACTGCCCGTTTGTAGGAAGAAAACTGGTTTGCCTTCCTACAACGGGGCTTCGTAATACTTTTGTCCTCAAGGATCCTCAAGGGGAGTGGTCAATTATTAACGCCTCTCGAGAAACGACCTTTGTCCATGTGTATACACGGCGACATCTCCGCCGGATATTTTTTTCATGAAACAATTAGTGAAATGATGACAAGTGAAGCTATTAGTGGGCTAGCCGGAGTGTCGACAACTGCATACCGCACCGGTGACTTCAGCTAAAATTAAAGGTGGAATGGCAAAGCAAAATTTCTGCTGATTCACTTTCGCATGAAAGAGTCATTTTAATTCCAATCGCTGAATGAAAGCGTCTCTTCTGGATTTAGACATGACAAACCGTGATGCCTCTTGTTTACAAAAGGAAAAGTAGACAAGAAACTAAAATACATATACTCCAAGCAAGAGACTGGATAAATTCCTTTTAGATATTATCACAGTATCTCCAAAGTATTTAAGATGGGAAATTTTTGTAGTATTAAATAAAAAACACGTAGTTCGTAAGTAAAATTCATTCGTTTTCAAGGTCACGCCAGTCAGTCACTTGATATATATCTTCTGTTCTCTTACAAGATTGCACCAAAAACGATATCTGTTTTGATTACCAATACCAAAGCGCTTTGATAACTTGACCCAGGTGCTACATGTCCAGGCCTGTAGTAAATAACAACGGAAAAGCGGAGAAGGAGACCAAAAAAATAATACCCCACATCGAAGGAAGTTCCATCCCCGCTTCGTCAAATACAATAGACATTCATTGCAGTCACGTAGTGTCTCGACTTCGTGAAACTCTGTGTATCATGGGGACATATTTGTTAGAGAGGAGAGCTATCGACTTCTCTTAAAGACCAGCAGGCTTACGACTAGCTGTTCTTCACTAACTATTGTGTGGATATGCACTGAAAATTAGTTTTATGAATAGTATTTTGGTATAATAGTTCTTATCAGCTCTAAAATTGAAGCTCTAAAGCAAACAATCATGATATATAAAAGTCTCCATCGCTTCACCCAAAAGACTTGCGCCCTGCAGTTTGACTATAAAAACAGTTACACATCTGAGATAATCACACACTGAGATAATCACAATATTTTTACAAGAAGTGAGTAGGTTTTAAGACAATCACCCCATTTTGGTCTCCCTGTAGAATGTCAAAATATTTAATTTAATTTAACTCGTTATTTACATGTCGAGTAAACTCTTACATGTCCTGATCAACAGGACTTTAACATAACATACTTTGCTAACTAAAAATGCCCGATCTAAAGAATAAACATAGTCTCACGATGAAAAACAATGCAATGATAAAATACAAACCACAAAACATTTGAGGGTTAATAAATGCGAGTCTTCAATTTCTTTTTGAACACAACTAGCGAACAAATTTCACGTCAGTGAGCATGGAAATCATTCCATAACACTGGAGCCGCTGCGTGAAGAGATCTTCCTCCGAGTGTGGGAAGCAGTTTTTCCTTTGGGGGCTCTAACAGAGGAGTTGCATTCGTCCCAAAGTTGTACCACGCTTTCTGTCGAAGAGATCTTCTAACAGTTTTGACGATTGCTTTTTAAACATGAGTAACGGACACTGGGAATTATTTCTGGACATTTTTGGCAGGCAAATAGAAAACAAACTTCTTGTTTTATAGAGAAACCCGGCTAAACGTCCCTCCTTAATTAGAATAAAACAAATCCATGCTGGAGTTTCTAGGTACTGAAAATTTCTAAGTTTTCCCTTTGTTTGTTTTCCAAGCATCTTCGTCAGCAACTGAAGAGATGCAATGATACACTCCTTTCCTTGATTCTTGAAAAAATTAGAAATTTACCGATCAGACAAGTCGTCCTTCGATTCTTAGAAAGGAAGGCTTTAGGGACATGTGACATAACAGACATTATTAGGTGTCAAGAACACTTGTGTCAGAAATATATCTCGAGATAAATCTCTCTAATTAATTCCTGGATATCGCATAACATGTCGGAATTATCGCGACGCAGAGGTGCGGTTTTCCACGAAATTGTCAACGCCATTCATGGATAGGGTAACACCTATTGTAGTTTCTGCCTCTCTGACAAAACAAGGGTTGTGTTTTCACTAGGCCGATTAACTAGCTGAACATTCTTTCCAGGCTTTGTTTAGAAACCGACTTTTACTAGCTAAAAGTGACAACTGTTTTCACTGTGAAATTTAACCCGAAATCTAAGCCGCTAACTCAGAGGATTCAAATTGCAAAAGCGCGCCATAATAAAAAAATGAAAGGGGCCGTAGTGCTTGGAATGACTTCTCTTGTGATTATTTTCGCTGTATTTTTGACAAGTAGAAGGAGCCAATGAGGCTTATTTCCTTACAAATAAGGAAGATGCGACGAAAAGTTTTAAATAATTCTGTCAATCCAACAATGAAACAACATTCAGCGCCATAAGAGCAAGACTACATATATGTAGGCTTATCCAAGACCACAATTTCGGTTTAAGGACCTGGCCGAAGAAATGGAGAATCCAGTGGGGTCGGGGGATTGTAAATCGAAAGAAATGACTGTTGAAATCGTTTTCCTTTTTGAATTTATCAAGCTCAACCGCGAGAGACTTGTCTGTAAAGAGGGAAAATGACATCACCAGATTATTTGGCAGGCTTCTGTCAAGACGCGCGGCACTATTGGCTGCGGTGTTCATCAGGACAAGTTATGCCATCTCGCGAGGTAGTATAACTCTGCGTGAACTTCCGCTCGTAAAGGCGAGAAAATCCCTTGTTTTTGCTTGTGAAAACAGCTTGCATTTTTTAATAACAAGCTAAAACCAAGACGAGGTGTTTTCACTGTATTTCCGGACTTTTCCGGCTTTATCTAGTTAAAATTGTCCTAGTGAAAACACAACCAAGGTAAAATGCGTTGAATGATGTTCATACAATAGCTATGCATGCTTTATCCTCTATCCTATCGACACACATCGAAATCCTCTCTGAGGAAAATAAAACAAGGCATTAATTAAAATTATAATCTTGATGTCTTTGGCAAAGTCAAGTTGGTGAAGATTCTAATAATTTCGCAAGACGTTTTGTTGCACGATGCATGCTAGAGAGTGGTATTTGAGTGGACTGATGTAATTGCAAAAATGTAAACTTTCAAACTACCATCACAACTGAACTTTCACGAATTCCTCTGTGAAAGACCAATTTTGTTAAGAACTCACACAACGTTGACGCATCTTACGAAAATCTTGGCTTCTAAAGCGAGCACTGTTTACTTCTGTTGCGAAATTAATATGAATTTCTTTTTTTCTCTTAGGAATGAAAGGCCATTCTTTGACATATTGATTGTTGCAGATACTTTATTTATCAGTGATAACACAGGCATACAATTCATACTCCTTACCAGGGAAAGGATTTTTAACCAGCGGGATCCACAGAGTTTGGATACCAGTGGGAGCTAGGCATTACACTAATTCCTGAATAAACATGATGCTAGGTCAGAAATCTCGAAAGATGGCATTCTTGCAATAGCTGGTTTGCAATGTAATCTCGTGAGACAAATGATAGTGTATGAAGAAAAGAATTTTGGTGTCGTCAACAAACATTTATGTCGCGGCGATCAGAGCAACTTAAGCTTTACCGAGTAATAAAACTGAAAAACTGAAAACCTTTTTTATGAGAATTTACCTTTTCCATCAGTAACGTTTAGGCTGAGATATTATATTAACCAAATTTTTAAGAATATACTCAGAACAGACCCAGGCTGAGAGTCAGTTAAGAACGTCTTTATTTTGCGGCTCATTTGGGTTTTTCGTTTTGTTAGAAGAATAAAGAAATGCAAAAGAAAAATGTTAAAACTCAGGTACGTTTTGCAAGATTAACAATGTGGTTTTCTCATTGCATGATATACTACAGAACATTGAACTCTGGTTTGTAGTCTAACTTAGTATACAACACACAACTTTAAGAACACGTTAAGAACATTTTCAGGCTCAAATCGCAAAGAAAATAAGAAAGTTCTGCCCCAGACCCCAAAATAGACCTTCTCGATCTTTTTTTTCGTCAAACAACATTCATGTGACGCCGATGAGGCAACATGAACTATCTATTGTAGTCCTATCAATTGTTGAGGAAGAAATAGAAAGTTCTTTGCCCGCCCACTAAATACAGGAATGTATTTTTTATCGGCAATTACACCAAGTAATCGTGAACAAGAGGTGTTTGTTCAACTTTTAACAGGGATGGGTTCAATTGTTCTTGTGTGGCCAACTTAGTCATTTAGTCATTGGAATTCAATTTTTTCCTACTGTTTTCATTTCCCAAACAGAAAAGTACACTGAAGTAAACAGGAAACCGCTCTAAACAAAAACTGCAAAGCGATAGAGACTTTTACACTTAGAACAAAGATTTTAATTGTAAAAATACATAAACTGCAAAAAGCTTGCTTGTGTTTTCACATGGCCAGACTCGATATCGAACGATCAACTTTGTCAACGCGCATGCGAAAATTTACAAAGATTTTTTCCCGTTACGTCATCACCGCTACGTTAGTGAAGAACAACGGCAGATCTCCCACAATCTTACTTTTGTGCGTTCACCAACAGAAATATGGACTCGTTTTAAGATAAACTGCAGAATACTATACCCGGTCACTTATTTGCACTTTGTGAATAAGATGTATTGTCACATACCTCGTTCTTCAGACGTTGCCGCCAAAAGAACACAATTAATGGAAGACCCATTTCAGTAACTCCCAATCTGGAGGACAACCATTGTTTTGTCCCTTGAGAAAAACAAACCTTTCAAATGCAAATCAATCTTGTTTTGTCCTCCAGATTGGGAATTTATAACTGAAAGGGGTCTATTCTCCAGTTACTAAAATTACAAAAGGTCGCCAGTTTACATTTTTAAAAGGCTTTGTATAGGATGACTGAATTCAACTTTAATTTTAGTCTCAAAAACTAACAGATGCGTTTATGCCCACACCGGATGACAGAAGAGTCAACAATGCAGCTGGCTGCAAATCACTCAGGCCGAAAGCGACGATCGAAAACGAATTTTTTTCTTCAAACACAAAAACTTATCAATCAACCTAGCTGGACAAAACACTTCGCAAAGAAAGCTTTCATTTTTTACGAAAACTGAAAAATCCATCCGGATTTATTATTTTTGTAATAATAGGATGTGCAACTTTACTAGACGCATCCGCAGACTTTGAACCTCGCCGAGCATTGCTTTCCAGTGGCGCTCTTAGCGTCTGTAAGGAACACAAAGTAATGCTACAATGTCATCGGCTATTCTCCTTGTCCGCTTTATTTCTCTATTGTATCAATGACCATAACAAAGAGATACAGATATGAATTCACGTAGATGTGTTATCTGTCACCTTGAAGAGGCGGAAGAGTATTATCTTCGACATGGATACCTTTTATGGTGTTCCACCTGAGCATAACTTGGCCTTTGGTACACACCGCGAAAATTGCAGACAGAGACATGTCGAGACACAGTACATTCTATTAAACTAATTGTTTAAACAGCGACGTTTACGCAGAACATTATTCCGAGGAACGTGGAAAGCAAAATAATGCTCACGCTTGTTTTAAATAACATTTGTTTACAAGATAATTTGTGCGAAATCGAAAAATTACAGAGCATCATATTTTAATTATTATTTCAATGCGGTTTATGACTTGAACAATCACGCGATTGTGTAAGCCAGGCACCAAAGATTTTAATACACAGTTTGTATGAATATTTTGAGTAAAATCATGCTGAATGCATGTACTAGATCAAATCATTGTCAAACAATGGCTTCATGCACTGGAATTTCTCAACAGAGATAAAAAACAACCCCATGAAATTATTGCATAAAAAAACAATTTAATTGAAAAGCGGATAAAAAATTGTAAAAAAATTCTTGCAAATTATTGCATAAAAAAACAATTTAATTGAAAAGCGGATAAAAAATTGTAAAAAAATTCTTGCAAATAGTGAATTCCTTCCAACCCTTGGAGACTTGTTGATATATTCACAAAAATGACAAAAATGAAAGCTATAAACAAAGGCATTCCGAATTCGTTAAGTTAGATTAATTTACAATGAATTCGAACGAGCCAAAAAATATTGAAATATAGTAATTTGATGCTATAATTTTGATAAACCCCACAGGAGCTGGCAGATCTTCAACATAACATAATGCATGCCTTGAGTCTGTACATTCGGATAATTCTATGAAAATTTAGGAGTTCACTGAAGTGAAACTTTGACTTGAACCAGGCGTGGCGTCTCTCATATCATTAAAAATTGCAATAATAGTGTTTTACCATTAATACTTATGAAATAATTGGACACATCCAGTAATGCAAAATGCAATAAGATAGCCGTCCATCTCCAGTAAAAACAGAGGATTTTCCCCGGCAGTCACATTCGTACTGTCTCACTTGTAATTCCGAGTTTAATTCGCTCTTTAAATTATATTCCGAAGCCCCACGTGTTGAACAAGTAACGCTGACGATTCTGTATCCGTTTGGTTCGGTTAAGACCACATTTTGCCCGAATCCCGTTATCGATGCGGTGAAAGGAGTGCTCTCCAGTTCTCTGTATACGCACAAAGACATATTCCCCACTCCTGGCTTCCCTGGAACTCCGTCCAAACCATCTTCACCCTTTGGACCCGGATTCCCAGGGGGCCCTGGCGGTCCTTGTGGGCCACTTTGTCCACTTTTGACGACAATCATCGTCGAGTTCTTGGAAGCTAACTTCAGATTTTCAGCTATTCTCTCCAGCTCATCGATTCTGTTGGTGTGCTCCAAGTCTCGCTTCTCAAGCTGCGAGATCAGCGCATCCTTTTCCTTCACGGCCAAGTTCATGTCGGTCATGTTAGACTTCAGTTCCTTCAGCATTTGCCATAATTCTTGCGATTCCGAAACTTGCGCATCTCGCACACCACTTTCATCTGACCCCGGTACAACTTTTTTCGTGCATTCTTGGCAAGCTGGCGTGGACAAAATTCCCAGCATAAGCATGAGAGTCACCGCTAAAGCTGCCAGTGCAAAAATACACCCAGCAAAAGCCAGAATCTTGAAGAATGTAGACCAACGATCTTTGCGATATCCATCGGAAAACTCTGAGTCATTCGTGAAAGTCCTTCTCCGCTGCTTAGTCTGGACGGCTTCATACGTTTCGTTGACTTTTTTCCTCGGCCTCTTAGTCCCAGATTTTTTGGGCTCTGGTGGAGCAGGTTTTCCTCGAAAGACTGCATCCCTCAGCTTGCCAGGGTCTTCGTATTGGTGGGTGTCGTCAGCAAAACGATGACCATTCATGTTTTCGTAAGAAGAGTGATGTCGCTTCGGCGTCAGAGGCATCTTGGCTTGAAAATCTGGATCGTCATCCATCATCATCAACTCATCGCTTCCAGTCGGAGTAAACGCTCTGTTCGGAATCAATTCTGCTCGAGAATTCACACTGGCCATTGCTACAAGCCACTGTAACCTTTCCCAGCTCACTTAATTAAAGCGATGATCACACGAACGTTATTGTTCCAAACGGTTTCTTCGTAACAGGCGATACATCCACTATCAGCCGTTTCAGAGGACGGAGCAAATGTTTATCGTAATTCGAGAACGACAAATGCGTAGGGAATCCCTCCCCGCGGAAACGTGAGATATACTGTTTCACAGAAGTGTAAAATGGCATGATTTTGTTCTAAGGATCTAAAGTTACGTATGCTATCATTGATTGGTTTGAGTCATGCTATGGAAGACTGCCACGTCCATTCACACAACGGATCCGCGACAGTGATCTTGTTTTTACGCCTACACATTTAAGAACTTCCGGTATCTTTTGTTTAGTTTCCCGCCATACCGCTTCATGTTGCATGTAATTACTGCTGAGAGAGCAGAGCGCCAAATTTGGACATTTTCCATTCCCCACATCAGCCCTTAGAGTTAGACGAAAGAAAACCGACGGCAAAGTTTTATCACAAGTTGGTAAGAAACCATGCTCTTTCCTTCCAGCCTGAAACGCAAAGTCCTTCAAGTTGTTTAACCCCAGGGCAACGTTTTTGCAAAAATGTAGGTTGTTTGGGGAATGGCACTTTACACTCATGGTCGATCGTAAGCTTGCTTTCTAAGCCAATCAAATGTGATGAGACAAAACCGTGGGTCGCCCCATTATCACTAATCACTCAGACGGAAATGAAAGGGAAAAAAAGTATAGGTTTTCCACACGAAAACATGACGGAGTGGAGTAAAGTGCGAATTGAGACGAAACAGTTCAAGGACGTCGACATTCCAGTGGTCAAATCCAACACAGGACTCCACAGCGATAGAATCAAATCAGCTATTGTAAAAGGAAAGCAAACTACACTGTCATGCGACACTAAAGGATTAAATTTATCCAAGTTTGAACACAACGGTCGAGATGGACCTTTGATGGTCTTCGCACAAAAGGCTTCGTACGGCTACGACAAATTCGGACATTTTAAAGTCATCACATCACTGAAGCCAGCAGAAAGCCTTCGAAACCAGTTGTTCTTCGCAAGCGAATCAGTTAATCATCACAAAGAGGTGTTAAGTACGCCTCAGAAATCACACGTTCCGGCTAAATACAGCTCAGCAGGGACAAAGGAAATTGTCCCTATGGAGAGATTTGTTGACAAGAAAGGAAACCATCGGGAGAAGAAAACAAACCCTGATTCTTTCGAAAAGTTAATCGAACGGTACAAAGCTCGTCGAATAATGTATAAAGATCTTATGGGTGCTGGTCATGTCGAGATCTTGGACAAACTCGATGGCTTGTACAGACAACGAAAGCAGGAAAGGTTAAGACTGCAAGCTCAGTTTAGCAATCTCGGAGAGATAAGAACGGAAATAAACGCCTCAACAGGGTTAAGGGACCACATAATAAATTTAGAAGAAGTCGGCAAGGAAACGAAAGACCACATAAAGTTACCGAAGATCAGAGTCTCCACGGTCGCTGATATCACGAGACAAGAATCACGACGAAAATTTGATAAGGGACATTTAGCTGTGCCCAAAGAGAAAAGGTCCGGAGCATTGAAATTGGACAAATTAGGTTTTCAAGGCGACATTGACAGCTTCGGCAAACGCAACGGAGCCAAGGATTACGAAACAATAACTGTTCATTTGCCCCGGCTTTATTAACTTTAAGATATTTTCCAACATTACTTGAATCAAACTTGGTAAATAGAAAATGGTAAGAGAAAGAAAATTTAACTTGGCTTCAAGTTACGTGATTTTGAAAGCTTTGACTTTATGACGATACAAAACTTGAAGAAAAGTGATCGAGGTTCGCCCCTTGAAAATGAGCAACGTTTTGTTTAAACTTGTTTTCATTGGCGTTGCCTTTTTCCGATTATAAATTTCTAGAATTGCTTCCCGGATGCCAATCTTATTGGCTTAATGCAAGGATTGCATGATTTATGCCAGAGAATTAAAGGATTTATTTCTTCAGACAGGCTCCAAACCGCTGTGATGGTCAAAACCTTGCCAAAGTAAACAACGAATGCCTTTATCACTAACTGCATTTTATGTAAACAGATTTATTTATTTGGACTATCAGTAAAAGATTTAAGTCGTCGACATATGAATTAATGTATTTTACATAATGCAAGCTGGAAAGGACAAAAGAGTTTTATAAACACAGAAATACATTAAATAATGTCTAATGAATTGAGAATCTTTTTCAACTCCATTAGGACACTTAAACGAGGCCAATATTTTCTTCAAGTAACCATTTTTCGTGGTTACACATGATGTCCTTACGTGTTTGAAACCGTTCTGGGGCTGGTCTACAATGAAATGAAAACAAGATATAAAACTATTAAAGTTTTCTGTGTGAATTTGCGCGAAAGGACTCAGAAATCACTTAATGAGCTCAAAAGGTCTGGATTCTAAATGCATACGGTGTCCTCTCTCAGTCTTGACAAAAGGAAAAAAACGAATCATTCTTATGTGAATTTGATTTGACCGCAAACATATACGGCTGATGAACATGGAGGATAACGATTCATACACAAAACTCGCCCTTCAATCGTATGAAACGTTGAAAACTCTCCTGCTTTGTATCTCTTTAGGGAGCATTTAATGCGTTGCTATCAACTTGCTCTCCCGTCTTATTTCATCACTGTTATTTCAGATTTCACGTGGAGCTTGACACGCTCCAAGAACTCGTTCAAGCTTTATAATTGCTTTTAATTATGTACCTTACTGGAATGTCGTTTAATGTCTTTTCACTCTTTCAACGACAACGGATGTGTGTAAAATCTCATAATCTGTTAAGGACAAACCCCCCCCCCCCGGGGGGACTCGATATATCCCTGGGTGGGGGGGTGCGGCGCGGCCCCTCATACCCTGTCCCTGTTTAAGACAAATATCGCTGATTTTCCTACTCTGTTTAAGACAGAATTCCGATTTCTTTGTTCGTTTTAATTTTTTTTATATTTTTTTTGGGGGGTATCAATTACAATAGTTTGGTGTCTGGATCTGTATCGTGTTACATTGATGGCGTTGAAGTAATGGACCGTTAGCAGCTGGCGATCACATGGTACAAAAGCCATCTACAACAAGGAAACTTCATTTAAATTTTGAAGCGAAAACAAAAGATTGTGCACTGTCACGGTCAATTCAACATCGATCGCGACAACACTATTCTCGCTTTTGAAGGTTTTAAGTATCATAACCAGTCCCTCGATCAACTATGGTGTTAGTTAATCTAGTTAATCATCAGTATAGAACCGGGAGAAAGTTCAGGCCCGTTCAATCATAGCACTCGGGCATGCACACTCATATGGTTTTTGTTCAAAAATACGTTTACAATTCGTAGTTCTGTGAGAAAAGTGTAATTCCTATGTTCTTGATTCAAATTTCCTCCTTCTAGAAACCGGTGAGAAAGGAAGGAAACTGCCCTGTTTAGACCAAGTAGGCCCAAATCGCCTCTGGAAGTGGTGCCCGCGTCCAGGATTTCTTCTGACGTTGACATCTTCAGACCAGTGCCCTCTAACAGTCTCTACTCTCCCTCGTAGAGTACGAATATTGAACAAATGGAGACAAGAACACAAGAAAATAAGCTTTAAAAACAAAAGTATACTTCATCGCATTAGCGTTTAAATAGACCATATGCGTACTCTCAGTATTGGACTGGAACTAAAATAGCTTGCAATGGAGGCGATTTTCAAATGCAAATACTTTTTATTAGTATACTAAAACAGTGGATAGCGTTGAACGCGCGCGCTGATTGCCTACTCAAAGTCCGGATATCCTTCGCTATTCACCTCCACGAAATTCGCGCGCGGAAATCCGCGGAAATTCTCGCTTCGCGGCTCGGTAAATATCCACCACTAGCCACCTCCACTGAGGTGAATAGTTGTTGATTATTATTCAACACATTGTGACAATGTCCATTAAAGTCATAGCGCGCCCAATATTCGTCGTGCGTACTCGACAAATATCCTGCGATAGACGTAATTTTGTGTGTGGCGGAGAAAAATGGTAGTTTTTCCAGCTTTTTTTTTTTTTTCAATAAACGTAGAAAATTTGTCATCAATGTGTTGAATAATAAAACCATTACATCTCCTGATTTTAGCCATCATCATATACCTGAGAGAGTAATTGCAAAATATTGTGACTGCCCTACAAAAAAAAAACTACAGCATGTTTCTTCTTTCTTAGCAGTTCTTGAATGCCTAATCTGTGGAATGGCTCAACGATATTGAAAGAGGGTCAAAGAGGTCAGGCTGACTTATACATTGTATTGTCGTGCTATCTCTCCCGGAAGACGATAAGTCCGACGACTGCTAAATATGTCTTTAAATCAAAAACCCAAAATCATGAATCTTTGAGACTGTTAGTTGATCACGACCATTCAATATCTGCTGTTGTTACGGATAACAGATGTTGCATATCGACTACGAATAATTCACGCCAAATTTTTCAAATTCTCGAACTGAGACAAGGTCATGAATTCAGCACAGATGACGAACTATTCCTGCAAAAATTGATTGCTATCTTTCTCTTTTATTTGAAAGTACTCTTTGGAAATGCCATAATAACGTAAATAAAGGACATCAAGAGTTTTGGAGAGAAAATGGCAAAACACGCTTTGCATATATAGCCACTTTAAAAATAAAGGATGGTCAGCACGATAACTTTCGGGCGGTGACCGGGCGTCTGACAGACTGACGAATTGACGAAAGTATTTTTTAATTTTATGTTTGGTTTTTACTTCAATTACTTTACTCAAGCTAAGTCCAGAGTCCAAAGGACTGTACGTGATTATTTTATTCTGTGGTTTTTAAACGCTAAAATTTCCCAAGTGTGACAAGTGGAACTTAGTAATTTTGAGTCGGAAGCGAGCCTTTCATAGCACACGTACACAAATTGCCGAGGATAATTCACAATTTCGTGGTACTATTTGGTGAACTAGAAGCACCATTTCCCAAGTTAGAATAATGTTTACACCCACGTGATAGAACTTAACGCATTTGGGCTTTTATACTCAGAGCGAGGAAATGCTAATTGAAGTCAACTCAAAGAATTTGAATTATGTAACAAAGAAAAGCGCGAGAAAATGTTCAGGCGAGCTTTGATATGCATGCACTAAAAGTCAAATATAAAACTTGGTCGTCCAATGCAATTTAATTCAACTACAAAAAAAAAAGCAACGCAATGTAGGTAAAATGCCAACCTTAAAACCTTAAAACGTCTTTCTATGATCTTGTTACAGTTTTCTAACTTCTTTTGGTGGAGCGGGGTTGGCGCAGAGGTAGAAGAACTTTCCTTCCACGAATGTGCCCCGCTATAATATTACTTGTGCCGGCGCTCCCTGTTAGTTTCTTTCAGATTGTCCCTCGACTTCCACCGAGTAGGGGACCAAAATCTTTGGACTTTAAACTTCCCAGATGGGAATTGTAAGATTTCGATAATAGAAAAATCAGGATTTTGCCTTTTGAATGCTTAACAAACCCTCCCATTGCTAATTGAATCTAACGTTTTGCCAAGAAAACAAAGTTTTCTAAAAAGCATGTGTGACGTCTTCCAACAAACTTTACACAAAGGGAACACTTATTTATGACGTCAACCACATTTCCATCACCCCAGGCCAATAGTAGAAATCCCTGTTCTGCTGCTGAACTACTAAGCCAAACGTTTTCCCTAGACGTGAAACAATATTTTTGTAGAGTGATTAGGGCTAGAAGACACTTTTGGTGATGTTTATTTATCTGTAGCACAGTGACATGCAAAATGACATGCGGAACGTGGCCTGTATTCTAGACCTGCTACAAACTTGAAACAACTGAATTTCCAAGCTTCACTCACTCACCGCAGTTTCTTTAGAATCAATCACTGGTCCCTAATTATAGCAGCTGGCTGAACAATCTATCCTTATAAAATCTACCTCAATGTCAACTGTCTTTTTCCTGTGAAATCTGTAGCTTGCTTCTAGGTCAAATCTCAGCTCAGCCAATACATCGAGCTTTATTCCCCATTCAAACCCCTTTTTCTTGATGTGTTCTCGAGTTGCCGTCTTGTGAAGCGAGTAAACTGCTGTGGTGGACATAGCTATTGCTTTTTGTAGAAATACAAGGTCAATACCTGAGAGAGAAAAAAGAACACAATACTAACCTTGAAATTTTTACTTTTATATTGAAAATCTTGGTTCACAAAATCTGCTCAATGTTTTCATCCTTTTGGAAGCCCAAGTCAGGCTCCTTGTTGAAGATAATAGCATTGATTTCTTTCTCAAGCTCAAGGCTGTTGCCTAACAGGAGCCCGGTAGCCTGGGGCTCCCAAAGAATAGCTCTGGGCTCCTTAATTTTTCACAGCAACACCTTTCACTTCATATGTTGGGCTCCCAAGTTCTCAGTGTTTAGCTCTGAGGGGCCCCTTTAAAATTTTCTTAGGCAGCAGCCTTGAAGCTCAACATTTTTATTTTGTAATGATCTTGCCAGTTAGCTACAAGTGTAAGAATACTCAATTCAATAAATAATTTATTGAATTGAATACTCTTACTTATGACGTCGGGGAGCAACAATTCTGTGCAGGCCCCTTCGAAATCTTGAGATTCCCTGTTTTTTTTTTTTCAAATCAAATATAAACTCCAACAAATAAATGGCAACAGGTTTCTGTTGTAAATTCTCACAAGTTGTAGGCAAAAGACAAACATCAGGAGAAAAACAGAGGAAGGAAAACATTGTTACTGGTATCTTACAGTGTATGACTTGGTACAATTCAATACTGAAGTCCAAAAGGCTTATAATTTTGCTTAAAATTTTGCTGACTCGTCTGTTAGGAGAAAACTAAACTATGTCACGTTATTTTTAATTAGGGCGTTTTGGGGAAACTTCAGTTCATCATGACTTTAAAACTCGAAAATGGTTATGTGGAATTCTGTTATTGATAAAATTATGGTTAAAGCACAAACAAGATGATTCTGAGAAAA
The DNA here is from genome assembly GCF_036669925.1 of Montipora capricornis. Taxonomy (NCBI): domain Eukaryota; kingdom Metazoa; phylum Cnidaria; class Anthozoa; order Scleractinia; family Acroporidae; genus Montipora; species Montipora capricornis. The sequence goes on from NC_090894.1 coordinate 4,280,446, forward strand.
AACGACTTTTATCCAGGCAATTTGCCATAAACTTGAAAAACCGAGGGCTGACTTTTTCAAGATTACCCAAATGCAATTTGTTTCAATCTTGTCCATTTCTGCCCATCCATGCCTCTCTTTCCTTTTGCTTTTTTTTTATGTTATTTAACAGTTTTATGTGGTTATTGCAATTTGCCATTTTACTTTTTGGGCAGTTTGGGTATCATAAGATTACATCATTTTGCGTGACATAGCCCCTTTATTGTGAAGAGCTCCATTTCTTCATAAGTCATCACAAGTATTCACACAAATCCTAGTCAGCGTTACAATGTTATCATTACTGTCATTGCCATTGCCATCGCAGCAGTATCGTTAATCTGTAACAGAAGACACTTTTTCGGGCAAATTTTTTTATTGCACATTGTAGGTTAAAGATAAGGTTGGAAATATCATCCTTTCTCAAAGGTATTAAGATCACGGCAGGTCAGTATGTAAGTGGGGAGGAGGGGAGTCTCCTCTCAACCTTACCATACTAGTGGGCATTACTAAACCATGAAACAGCGAAAACACCAAAACACCGAAACAATGAAACAGCGAAACAAAGCACCAAAACACCATACACTAAATGAGATTAAATATCGTTTTCGGCCTAAGCCTAAACCGTTATTGCTCCTAATTCATTGAGATTAAGATTAGGATTCAGAATAAGACTGAGATTAGGAGCAATAACGTATTAGGCCTAAAACAATGCTTAATCTCAAATCCACCCTTTGTCAGTTAGTATTCAATGTATGGTGGGATCATACATGGTGATTTGGTGCTTTGTTTTGCTGTTTTGTTGCTTTGCTGTTTCGCTATTTCGTTGTTTAGTAATGTCCCATACTAGTAATAATTTTCACTACACCTGCCCCCACCTTACTTAGATAATATGGAAGGCAATTGTGGTGTTTTCCAATAATTAATATGTGCGGCACATTGTGATGTCTTCATATTATTCTACCTGTAATTAGGCAGGTAAATGAAAGCAAAAGATGCAAGGAAGGATGGGCTACAACAAACAGCATTTATTTTCAATTTCCATCAAGGTTTATTTGATATGCTATCAATTGAAAAGCAATTTACATGATTATGGAAAATGCCTTGAAATATGATAGTAAAACAGGAACAGGAACATTCAATGACTAGAAGGCAACATTTCGTCGTCATTTTTCGTTGTCATCTTTTTGATCCACATGGTTCTTCCCACAGTACCTTGAAATACCATAAATAGGAACAAAACTTGGTTATTATATTCGGATGGTTTATTATTATTATCTGTGAATAACTGTTGTAATAAAAATTGAAGATTGTTAAAAAATGTTGATACTAAGACTATGCTTTTGCTTTCTCAGCTGAGGTTGTTGCCTCTAGCAATTTGTGGCCGAGTCGTCTATCGCCAGTTCCTGATTTCATTTGTGTCTGACAAATCATCACCCCTGCTTATGATTTGTGCCTGAAAAATCGATTTCTGACCCAGGGAATATGATATTCTATCAGATATTGTAATCTTTGATTTTCAAAGTAAAAGGAATTGCTGTAAACATTAGAAAATTACTCACCTTCAATCTAACAGCACTTCGATAATGATCCTCCTTGAGACTCCAGTTACCGAGAACACCTCGCAAACTTGGAAAACAATAGCGATATCACCTTGTGCCCCCTGTTGAGCAATACCAATACCACCTTGTGGGCTATGTTGAGCAAATCGAGATTGCTTTCCCCTACACAATATCTACCAATTTACATATTGATTTAAATATTTTTTCTTTTACGTGGGGGCGTCTAGGTTGCCTACTCAGGGGTTTCACTAGAAGCCGGTTACCGGCGGTATACCGCCGCCTGCTTTGCCGCACACCGTCAGCTAGTTTGCCTTGATTTTCACTAAAAATGCTACCATAAACTTGTCTAACTGCCGCCTTCAATGGGCTATCATGGACGGCTATTTCAGAAGTTATTGAAACCCCAGGGTGCCTACTGCCAAAACTCTGCGGGGGCAATAAGGGACTTGTCAGATATTAGCAGGGGGATGGGGGTGGAGATTTTCAGTAAAGTGGCAAAGATAAACCAAGTGATATCCCTGTTGGAGAAACAGGACCAAAAAAGCTTTTGGCTCAATAGGCTGATAATTATAGTTTCTACCACAAGAAACCAAGATACATACACTCAGTGACTGCATTCAAAACTTTCAATAGCTTGTCTTGTTTGTATGGCAAGAAATCTTTTGTATGGCATGATTTTCACACATAGTTTGTATTTGTGTTATAACATAATATTAAGTATCCCTTTAAGATCGCCATGGTTTAATTTCTTGTGACCCTCCCTCTTTTGCTGTCTACTTTTTTCATGCCCCTCCCTTTTGAAGGGCTCAAAAAACTGTTGCCCTCCTATGTTTCCCTGCCCCCACCCCCTGCTAATTTTTGACAAGTTCCTAAGTTCTCACGGGTTTCAGTCCAAAGCTATGGGAGGCTCCCCCCTTGATGTGCCAACGAGATCATCATTGTCAACCTAGTTATTGTAACCAATCATCACCTTTATTGTCCTTTGTCCCAAAGGGAGGATTCATTATAATAGTGTCAAACTTCTTACTCCATCTATCAAAAGGTGACATCTGTTGCAAATCACACTGTACCAGTTCACAAGTTTCGAGCTCAAATTCAGCGCAATTCCTAGAAGCGATCTCTAAAGCATCACAGTCCACGTCAAATCCAATAGTCATAGCACTTCCAAGAATACAAGAGCCGATGCTTAAAACGCCACAACCACAGCCCAAATCTCCAACGAGCTTGCCTCTAATGTCGCCAAAAGTGGTGTCCATTGTATATAACATATGAGCTGCAATATGTGGTGTTGTAGGATATTGTTCCAAATTGACCTTTGGGTTTTCAAAACCATCGACTTGTTGGAGATATCCTTCTAGTTCTTTGAGCTTCATCGCAAAAAGTCTAGTACATTTTCAAAGCACTTTTTAGTCATACAGTCACTGCTTGCCTTAGTGGCCGCTCGAGTTGGCTTTGTAGCCGCGTGTTGTCTGAAAAATTTTCCTCTCGAATGGGTTAGGTTCGACGACTCTGTCAAGGATAAAATTACTTTTGATGCTATAACTGAGGAAAAGCGTTCTGAAGAAAATGGACGGTATCTTTCTCGTTTAGGTGAGTTCAATCACATATGGTTCGTCGAATCGGAGAACAAGCTGCTCAGCTTAATATTTATTTGGGCTTAAGTGTGCTTGGAATTATTGAAAAAAATTCAACTTCAGCTTATTTTTCCTCACATTTCGAAAACATTTTAACCAAGAGATCTGACTGCCAAAAGCTCCATTCTTTATTACTATTGGACAGATAATAAAATTTCTTCGACTGAAACTGGTCTGCCGTTAAATGTGTTTTGGGCATTTTTAGCGGCAGCACTAAAAGCCGGAAACCGAAAACCGGAAACCGGAATCCGGAAACCGGAAACCGGAATCCGGAAACCGGAAACCGGAAACCAGAAACATCCACAAATCGCGACAACTGCATAACTTACCCACTCCTTGTATGCTCTGCTATAATCCCCATAGTCAAGTACCGTATTAAACTCTGAGTAAATGTAAACTGTAAGATGGATCTGACCTTGTTATTCTAGATAGAGACTTGTGACGTGGTGATGGCGTTATCAAGCTAAGGCAGTTCACATTATAATATAGGAAACTTCAAACTTGTTTAATTCATTTTCCTTGTTTTTTCACGTGCCTTGGTACAAAAATGCCTCTTTTAAAGAAACAAGGTGCCTGGAGGATGTGTTACTTAAGTATCGGGGCACTACTGAAGCTCTCGATTATGGGTTGAGGAAGAACATACTGTCAATATAAAAAATTCACATTGTTTATTGAAGTTATGCACCTATCAATGTTAAGCTGCTGGGGTGGGGGGAAGGCTGGGCATACGGGAGGGATTTGAACCCAGATCAGTTTTTCTGTTCAAATGCCCGGCCCCGGGGAGGTCATCCTGGGTCAAAAGAGTGCAAATTCCCCAACCCAATCTTCCTCCCAAAAATGCATAAGTAAAAAAGAACAGCAGAAATCGGGACAGAAATTATACATTTTCTTTTTTAAAAGGTAGCAAAGCAATGACTTCAAAATGTAACATCTGTTATAATGGAAAATTGTCATGTTGTTCCATAGTTCATCTGGAAAGTATATTAAATAAGACAGTACAATGGGGAAGTTCGGGTAGCTTTTCTTGAACTGTTATTCTACTTTTGTTTACTTGAATTGCCATCCTTTTATAGCTCATGGTCATTATTTATATTTAATCACTAAGACAAGAAATATTACAGCTAAAAACTCGGTTTCTAAAACATTAACGCTTTTAAACTTTAAACTATGCCCTAAAGGACTGACTAAAAATAAAACCATATACTTTGTGAAGGAAAAAAGAATGTGACATGTTAATAACTTTGTTCTTGGGCAAGACACTTTACTCTCACGGTGCCTCTCTCCACCCAGGTGTATAAATGGGTACCGGCGTAATGCTGGGGGTAACCCTGCGATGGACTAGCATCCCATCCAGGGGGGAGTATAAATACTCCTAGTCGCTTCATGCTACAGAAACCGGAGATAAGCGCCGGCCTGATGAGCCTGTTGGCTCGTAAGCAGAGACTTTTTATGTTAATAACTTAAATTGTAAACAGGAACAACGGAAATAAAATATTAAACTTCATATAAAAGAGAGAAATATTCAAAAAAGCTCCATAAGAGGACTTATGATGGGCACACTGAAAAACGCAGACTGCAGACTGTGCAGACCATTTGTAAAATAAAAATTTGGTTAGCCTGAATTAGGCTTAAATAACATTCGGTTATCGGTAGCCTAATTAGGCCTAAATAACATTCAGGTTAGCCTGTTTACGGTTAGCCCTCAATAATAGTGAAGGTAACTCCATATTTTACCCCTGGTCTGCACGGTCTGCACAGTCCGCAGTCGGCGTTTTGGGGTGACCGCTTATGATGTGACAAATAGTGAGTGGATAAAAATGAAATTCAGTATTTCGGTCTCGGTTTTGGTATTACCGATATATAAGCTTGCTTGGAAACAAAATTCACTGCACACAAGGTGAATATAGATGACTGCCTCATAAAAGGCTTTAGAGTTTCAGTCCATAGCGTCAAGGGAATTGCAGAGAATTGGTTTGCTTCTACATGTAGTGACTTCTGGGTAATTCCAAAATGGCGGTACTATTTTTCAGTCTTTCTCGGCCGGTTAAAGTCAAAAGTACCGATCCCCGGAACTCAACGAATGATCAAACGTCCCTACCACAGGCAGACTTATAATGTCGAATCCCCCTCCTATGCCCGGCCTTCCTCCCCCCCCCCCCCCCCTCCCCTCGCCAGTGGCTTAACATTGATAGGTGCATTAGGGTCGTTCAAGATGTCCCACTAGCATTGAATAGGCCGGGAAACAAGCAAGTTTTGATGATTCTGTTGCAGTTTGAGCATACTGTGAGCTTTGGAATGATGTAATTTCATGACACCCAAAATGCCCAAAGTAGAACAAAACATTTCAATAACCGTTTAAATCTGTTGAACAACATGTAAGAAATGCAGCAAAGGAAAGAGAAGCATGGATGGACACAAATGGACAAGATTCAAACAGATTGCATCTGGGTAATGTTGAAAACAATCTGCCCAACATTTCTCAAGTTTATGCCAAATCGCCTGGATAAAGGTCGCTTTTGCTCAGAATCATATGTGTGTGATGTAACGATGTAATGATAATTTTATCAGTAAAGGAATTCCACATTATCATTTTCAAGTTTTAAACTCGTGATTAACTACAGATTTCCCCTAAAAACCCTAAAGTAACATGACACAGCCTGTTTAAAATCTCTTATTTTGGAGGCTGTGGTAATCACTAGAACATAATCAAAGGAAGGAAAGACGATAAAACACAACTTTGTTTCTGTAATAAATTTCAAACATTATTGCATTCTATCCACCGGATAAATCACTGTTTAATTATCCAGCGGATAGTGATTTATCCAGTGGATAAGTTGTTGTAATTCTGGCGAATTGCATAATTTTGGTCTCCGGATTCCGGATTCTGGATTCTGGATTCCAAATTCTGGATTCCGGATTCTGTATTCCGGATTCCAGATTCCAGATTCCTGCATTTAGTGCTGCCCCATTTTTAGACTCTCCTGTATGGAAATTAAAAGCAGTGGGGAATTGATTTCATAAATTATTGTAACTTATGATCCTTTTAATTGGTTCTGAAAAAATGAAGATCATTGATCAGAAGTTCTTTCTAACGCTTGCTTGGTAACCCCAGAATTTGCCCAAGCTGAGATGACAAATTCCTACCCATTGCCCACTCTCATCACTACAGTTTTCATTTCCATTATTTTTCTAGTTAAATGGCTGTTTGTTCACCATTATTTCACTCCTGTCTGGCAGCAACAACTTGCTAAGGGTAACCAACCACCAATCATTAATCATTAAGGTCATATGCATGAACCTAGTGGACACAGATATTAGAAAGGGTTAAATAATTATTTTTGTTAGAGATTTTGAAGATGCAGGCCAAGTTAGCCATCTGGTTCTCAAGTTAGCCACTATATTACTTAGCAACATTAAATTTCAAATAATCAAATGAGAGGAAAAGAACAAATGAAAATGAAACAAAGAACCAAAGGAACATATCTGGAGAGGATACATTATTTATGCAGTAGAAGACATGATGTTTATTTTTAGAATTGTCCAGGGAAGTTTACTCACAAGAAGTATACAAGCTCTATCTTTAAGAATATAAGCTAACACATGTTACTTAGGATGCTTTCCATTTGACAGAACCGACCGGCCGGACCGGGCATTTGGAAGATCTAACTCTGCAACGCTTCCAAATTAACACACTTTCTTTGCAAACTGATGGATCTGACTGGCCAGTTCTGACAAAAGGAAAGCGCCCTTATACAGTGTAGCCTAACCCTAACCCTAACCCTAATCCCTAATCCCTAAACCCTAACCCTCAAGCTTTAATCCATTGACCCCTGGGAGTGAGACTTAACAGATTTTACTCTATCGCCAGAGGATTTTACTTGCCAATTTGGCGTGTTCTAGGGCATTTGAGGTGTAAATGGGTTAATTACCTTCAGTTAATAATTATAACTCTTTAAAATACATATACTTAAGCTTGCTCACCAGAGAACTAAAATGCTCTTTATTTTCATGCCTTAACCTGCCAAAACGTTTCGATATCTTCTTTAATGGCTGGAAGATTACTTAAGCCTTCACAACAAACCTTAAAAAGAAAGTTAACCTAGAGAAAAAAACTTATCCTAGGAAAAAAATAATTGCGCTCACTTTGTGATGTATTGTTACCTCTAGTATTATAACACAACAGTTTCTTACAGTTTTACCCATTCTTCCCTGAAGCGACGCCCACTGACAAGTATTTAGTAAAAATTAATCATCTGGCATTAGACAGAATTCAGGATTAAAAGGGTTGTTATATCCCTCATGTGCTGCAGATGCTGTCATTGGTCGATTTGGCTGGCTTTGTTCTGTAGTGTAGACTTGTGTGCTGTTGTTACCAAGAGATAAAAGTAGAGGTTTTAAGAACTGCTACCGGGAAACAGCTGCACCATGGCAACTATCTTTGCATTAAATAAATCATTGAGAAGGGTTTGTAGGTTTGATAACTGATTGGGCAAGTATAACATCGTCTTTCTTGAAAGAAATTTGTATTTTAAGTGCGGGTTATGGGCAAAAGATTGACATGATCCACGTACTTATCTGGCACATACTTATCTAACTAATAGATACCTGAAAAATTCAGGTGGCTCCAACGGGACTTGAACCCATGACCTCTGCGATACCGGTGCAATGCACTACTGACTGAGCTATGAAGCCACTCAGTTGGGAGCAGGTCAGTTTATTAAATTGAAGCCTTGACCTCAATTTTTTCAGGTGTCTATAAGTCAGAGACAATAATATTGCTTGTCCAGATAAGTGTGAGGATTACTTCAATTTTTCATCATCTTTATTCCTGGCACAGTGCACAATCACCACCACCAATGGTTGTGTGTCATTGTACAGGCCATTGCCCAGTGGAACACTTTGTATACTTTGAATACCAATAGGAGTTGTAGAAGCCTAATTGTTAGAGCATCCGACCACTGATATGGAGGTCCACCGCAGCCAGGTAATCTGATTCCCTCTTTAGTTGTCCCTTTACGTGTTGCTTGCTATGCAATTCGCACCTCATATTTGGAATTTTGGGGCTAAGAAAATTCTGGCTTGTGGGATTTAAAAATGGGAAGATTTGTAGTAAAAAATTTGTTACAGAAAGAACTGTGGTGCTGTTGATTTAATATTTGCCAGTCGGCACATAACCAGTGAAAATTGACCCTACTAACCCCCTCCCGTCCCCCGGGGGAGACCATTAGGTCATTTAAGCCCCTGTCTTTGGCTCTACTCTTGTAATTTATCCATACTTGTGTGAGAAAGAAATAAAATGAAATGAAATGCTCAGACGGTTGTGGTCTCACACAAGAAGATCGTTGCGTGACCACACAAAGAACAGCTCCCTGATGCAAGCACAAGCAACGTACGCAAACTCGGCGGAATCTTGATCCTTAGTGCTGTAGCGTAAACAAGTTAGTGCATCTGAATTTTTTTTCTTGTGCTTAATTGCTTGTGCGTATGGTAAATTGCGAAAAGATAGTTCAATGCATAAATATTTTCGTGGCTAGCCTGACATACATATGTTTAGTCCGTGCCAATGGACTCATCAGAGACCTTGAGGTACTGCCACCTCGTCCAACATTGCATTGGAGGTCCCGCTAGCATTCAAATGATGGTAGCAATCTGGCCTTATTTTATCACCCTTGGCAGGGTCGAAACATACGTATGTCAGGCTAGCCACGAAAATATGCCTGTGTTGCCGGAGAAAACCAGCCTTCACAAAGGCGATTTGGAAGATAAGGGATGGTGCATGCAGTGGTGAGAGCACTCGCCTCCACCAATGCGGACATGGTTCGGCTCCCAGACTTGGCATCACATGTGGGTTGAGTTTGTTGGTTCTCTCCTCTGCTCCGAGAGGTTTTTCTCCAGGTATTCCCGTTTTGATCTACCTCGTTCCCAGGGTCTCCTCATCGACAAAGGCACCCCGGGAACGCAGCGCTAAATAGAAGTTGTCACTTCAATAAAGTGCGTCATGTAAGACCTAATTATTATGTCCCGGACCACACCCAGGTCAAGTATGCCGAGGAGACTCGACTTGACGATGATGATGCCTGTAGTACACGCAATCGTAGTACCCGTAGTAGCCGCATTACCCGTAGTAGCTGTAGTCGCCGTAGTAGCTGTAGTACCCGTAGTACCTGTAGTAGCCGAAGTAGCTTCAGTAGCCGTTAGTAGCTGCAGTAGTTGTAGTTGTAGTAGCCGTAGTACATGTAGTAGGGACCTTTAGATTCTAGGACGAGGACGAGAACGAGTACGAGTTTTGACTGCCCGTTTTTAGCGAAAATACTAAGGAAATTTATTACCCGTACGCTTATCTTACTCTTTCTTAGCAGTATAGGTTGCCCAGTTATTCTTATTGCTGGTAACTGAGCCTTTTTGCTCACCAAAAAAAGCCAAAACTGCTACCGTGTTGTTGACTTATTTTGATTCGACGACATTTTTGCAAAAACTCGAATTAAAATGACGGCGGCATCACGTTTTTCCCGCCAAAATGACACTGGTTTGCGCGCGCTCACTGTTGCCTTACAAGAAAATCTCGTACTCGTAGTGGTTCTCGTACTAGAATCTAAAGCTCTCTAATAGCTAGCGCGCGGAGCACCATAGTTAAGGACGGTGCCTACTAATTAAAGATATTTTTACCCCGGTGTGTGATTATGCAGCAAATGTAGATCTTAACAAGTGTTATTGAAATCCAAAAAGAAAATTGGGGGTAACCACGCATTTTTCAAAGATAATTCATGAATAATATTTGTAAAAAGCGTTAAAATACAAAGCAATGTATGGCGTTCTTTCTCAAATTGAAGCTTAAGTATCTCTCAAAAATGCATGGTTACCCCCAATTTTCTCTTTGGATAGCAAGATACAAAAATATCCCTGTATTAGTAAGCATCGGCGATAGGAAATCCGAGTATCTGGAGATGCGCAGAACGTATGCGCAATAACAATAGTAGGCACCGTCCTTAAGAAAATATGGTAAGCCATCGATGCGACAAATTAATTATTTTGGTTTTATAGCCATGACGTCATCGATCGTCCGTACCCTTCCAATGTATGCCAGTGTGACCAGTATCATGCTAACAAAGGAGACTAATGTCACGCATGCGCATTATCAATGGCAAATTCAATTTTATTTGCATTGTGATTGGTTGAAAACCTTCGAGACAGTCTTAGAACGCGGGAAGAAAAGATGTCGACGCTGTCGCTAGTTGTAGTTTTTATTGCATTCACTTTCAATGCTATCTATGCACTTGTGGTACAAATACCGAAAGAAGATGGACAAAAGCTAGAAAGACCTCGGCAATTCCTTCTACTTGGGAAAGTCCTTTATCTCGGATGAAACGAAACATGCTTAGATCGGCTGTTTTAGAATGATGCGGTGTGCTCAGACTTGTCAAAGAATTGCGCGAAGTTGGAAAAATTTTGCCTTATTTGCAACGCGTATGGTCATGATTGAATGTGCAAATCACAATATTGAATAATGTTACGTATTAAAGTAACTGGAACCGGCATTAAAATTTTCCGCTGTGGTTTTTTCACGTGGATACCCGCGCTTGAAGTGAATGCAAAACAAATTTGCCAGGTTGACGGGATTTGCTTATGGCGCGTCAGTGGTAAATGAGCTGGTAAACCGTTCAAAGGATGTCACAGCTTAAAATTTATCAATGAATGGAGTTAAGGTAAGTAACAGAAAAACATGACAGAAGAATTTCGTTTGTTCTCTCTTTGACGCGAATACATCCTATCCGGACGAAAGAGTCATTTTGCAAAATGTCAATCGGTTTACAGCTTTTTCTGTTTAAACCGAACTCGGTCATTAAGAGTACAGGACTTTTGTCTCCGACGTTCGTCCACGAAAAGCCGTCAACAGGTGATATTTTGTGAGCCAAAGATAAGGTCTGACTAGAGATACTCCCGGTAAAAGTGGCACAGCGAATACTGAACCCCGACGTTTCGACTTCTTCGTTTACCAAAGTGCTTTTCTTTGTCGACGAAACAGTGCTTGTTTTTTCCACCATCAAGTGTTATTTTCTCTGGACTAAGACATCAAAAGTCTCTGTACTGTTAATGTGTGATTTTCATACCGTCTGGACATTTTTTTGTCTTTTCTCCTCTTGAAATGTGAACTACAACCGTGTATATTTGACGCGCAACTGAAATTTTCTTACCCCAAATCAGACAATGGCGTCAGTGTTCACGTTACTTTCGGTCAAATCTCAGCAAATATGTCTTTGTCCAGCGATCGCCATTAGTATGGAACGCACATATTTGTGAAGAATCGAACTGCTTTGAAAGTTTTCCTTCAAAAGTGGCAGGGCGCACGAAAATGCCCTGTGAAAGTAAACCTAAATTTCATCGAAACTTGGCACTTTGTGATGCGTTGATTCAACTCTGGGTCAAATTCTTGAGATGCAATGCATTCTTAAATGCAATGTACTGCAAATAAGACTCTTGCTTTTATTGCAATAAATATTAGTCCCAGCTATTAAAAATTATACTTAATTACATAAAAATGTTTAGTTAGTGTAGTAATATTTACAAATAAAAATGCCTGCTTACCACAACTTTGCACTGCACTTTTCGATTTGATAAATTTCTTACTTTAAATTTGAGGGAAACTGTAGTAATTGAAATTTTAAAGATATTTACAAACTGTATAGTAAAATTTACATGACAAGTAATTATTGTAAAATATAATAATTTTGTTCATGATGATTTACATGATAAGTAATTGTACATTATATTTTGTAAATAATGTATATTTTAAAATTTTCATTGCCTTGTGTGGCTGCCTTGCATGGGTGTGTGTGTCACTATTTGCACCTTTCTGCTTTTGGAATCCCATTTTTATAAATAATACAAATATAACAATTCTTTAAACTTTGTACAGTGAATTATTTTACCTTTGTCTGCACATTCAAGTTTTATGAGACATGTGACTGTGTGCAAGGAATGGCAGCAAAAATAAACAAAAACCAGGTCAATTAAATTTTTTGACACACAAAACAGCCATAATATTCAGGTATACCTTCTCTTCAATTTCTTCTGCAAGTTTTTTGCAGTTACTATAAGTTGCCATACACCAAGAATGAAGTAAAAAATAAATTTAATGAACACAAAATGGTGTGTGATGTTCCATCATCATAAATCAATGTATATTAATTACTTAACACTGTTGGAATCCTGATTTAGATAAATTTACTTTATTCTCTGCAGTGAGATAGTAACTTACCACAAAAGTGAGCAATGAATATGAATGAGCATGAACTGCCCACATCGAAATTAATGAGTAGTTAATATTGTATCAGGGTTCTACCACAAAGTCTCCTTTGCCTTTAATTGTCCTTTTAATTTTAAACATTGCACAGAAGACAAGACCTACTTTATGTATTTCCAGACATCCCAATTTTAATTGTACATTTAATGTGGGTGTAATTTTACATCTTCAAATGGTCAAGTGAAATTTTTACCTCCCCAAAGAGAACTCATTCAGAAAATTTCATTTCAGTACAACCTACAAGTCTGATGGCAGTGACCACATCATTCGTCACTATTGTATAGATTTCTTAAGAACATCAACATCACTTTTGAATAATTCGCTGGTAGCATAAATGATGAAAACAATGAATAACTACTATGGCTAGACTTAATGGAGTTACCATAGATCAAGGACAAAATTATCCAATAAAGTAATAAACTGAAACTTCATTATTGAATCATTTTAGCATATATTATCAAACATGCCTTCATGATCAGTTGATGTATCTAAGAATAATGTTTTGGTTCCGTTAAATGAAAGTTCTTGAAATTTTTAAGGTAGTGTATCTTGAGAGTGTTTGCACATGAGATAAATGCAGTGAACCAGGTTGGCCTCAGACACATACACAAAATAGCGGCTGGTATTAAATTTCTGTCGACGTATATGTTGAGATAAGATGTTCTTTCAAAGGACTGAGGACATCTCATAACTCTAAACGATCAATGAAAGAAAGTGAATGAAGTGACATACTTCCTTCCAGCGCTGCATTCAAGTTGGATATATCGAAGCCTGCGAGCTCGAGGGATATATTTCGCAACAACGTTAGATACCACTCCCTTCCCAACAAAGGAATCTGGCCTTTGCTCGGGTCTTTTCGCACTTTGAGCATTTGTTGTTCACTTAAATGGAGAAGTAAAGCTAAAAAGTATAAAAGGTGACTCGAAGCAACTTCAGAGGCGTTGCTTCCCCGAGCAGACTAAAAGGGCTGCTTACAAGAAGCGTAACGAAAGAAAAATTCCCACCGACTAAAATGCCCCTTGCAGAATCTTTCCCTGTCACGTAAACTATAAATGACCACCTTCAACTGGCAGAAGCTATATAGAACGATCGAAGAAGCACAGGTTGAAATCACCGCTTCGAAAGCCATCTTTGTTTATATTACAGCGCGCGGTTGGAAAACTGGATACTACAATTTTCAACAGCCAATCAGACAAAAGTCTCCTTTGTTTATCATGCTAGTTTACAGCATACATCTTTGATATTGGACATCCACCTTTTGATTAATTGACATCTGTCAAAACAAGGTATCCGCTGACTAGCATCACGTGATCGCGGGCTCAAGCTTAGAGCTTACCGAGGTCAACGTCAGCTGGGGTTTTTTTGAAGTTGAACGCTTACCAGGTACTGGTTTTCAATTGGATTGAAGGCTCAACCCAGGTAAACTCACCTAAACATTTCCTAAACATAAGCGAGGTTTCATTTTTCGCGCGCTTTCTGTGGCGCGACGCGGCTACACGGCCATACTAAGTCAGCTACAGTTCTTACACAGTCAACGCTTTTCGAGTTCAGGTGGAAAACGGTTTGGAAAATGCTTTCTTTCTGCATTTTTCGCTGGTTTCAATCCATTTTGACATATCATGATAGCTGTGTTCCACACTGGCGGCTATGGAGTTATTCAAGTCAAGCATCTGAGGGATATAAACTGAAAGCTGAGTGTTTATTTTTAATTTGCTTAGAGCTGCTTTTTTCTCTGTATTTCAATTTTTGGCATATCTTTACAAGCTCTGATAAGTTACATGATGCCTAGTGGACCTATGACTAGAACAGAAACGAAAGGAGAGCGAAAGAGAACGACAACGACAAAACAGAATACCAGTAATAGCTCATACTTAGTGGAAGAAGTTACTCCACAAATTCTTTCCTTGGGCACTAAACCGTTTATTTAATAATAATAAATAATAATAATAATAATAAATAATAATCATCATTTTAATTCCTCTTTTTGTAGCTTAACAGCTAAATTACAAGAGTGGTCAAAGTGCTAATCATATATATACATTATCATGAAACATTTTACTAGGAATATCTATATCCAAAAGGTCTAGATAGCAGCAACAATATAGATATTCGTATAAACATAACAACTTTCTTTAATTTTCCAGACATGTTTCGACGGTACATCCGTCATCTTCAGTGTTTGAAATCGCCGTTGAATTTAAAGCGTGCACGATCTTACAAAGTTCGTTACATTGCGTTGTCAATATTGCGTATTAAATCAAAACAGAACAAAACAAAAATTTAAATGAGTGACGCTTAGTTCCTTACAGGGAGAGAGTCAGGTTAATGTGTTTCACCTGCTGGTTGAGATCGGGCTTCTCCATTTTATATACATGGATTCCTTAAGCTTCACTTGGTACTTAGTGGCTGCAGAGTCCAGGATCTCGAAGCAATCCTGTGTGCAGGATGCCTTACAAGACTCTGAACTCTGCAGATGTTTAAAAACGTTCGAAGATCTGTCTGAAAGTAAGTGCTCGCGCACTCGTGTGGAGAAGTGTCGGCTGGTTTCACCAACATAACAAGCATTACAACTTGCACACGAAAATTTATAGACCACACGCGTGCGAAGCCCTACAGGGACAGCATCTTTCACATTAAAAAGACTCCTGACTTTGAAAGTAGTGAAGACTAACCTTATATCAATAGGTTTACATAACCGATTAGCAAGTTTGCGTATACACCTCTGTGCCGTGACTGAGAAGTGCCCAACGTAAGGGATTTTAAAGAAAAACTTAGGTGTTTCCTGGGGCTCGATTCCTGAATGAGACTGTGTTTTCCCTCCCTTGACTGCTGTCTGAATATATTTAGAAATATATTTGTTGATAAGGTTTTCAGGGGAGAGATTCCTCCGCAGAATGACAGACAATTTTTGAAGATCAGTATGGAACCCCATCCAAGTGTTGTTTATCTTAAAAGTTCTATCAATCAAGGTTTTGATTAACCCCAGTTTGTAGGTAAAGGGGCAAAAACTCAGATAACTGGTGAGCAAACCTGTGAAAGTTTTTTTCCGGTAAACGGTGGTTATACTTTGGTGCGGGTCAGTGTTATTGATTAGAACATCTAGGAAAGGTAGAACATGGTCAGCCTCCCGTTCCATTGTAAAGCGTATATTGGGGTGTTGATTGTTGATGTAATTGAAGAAAAGGGTTGCATCCCGTTCAGAGCGGAAAAGGCAAAATGTATCGTCTACGTAGCGACGATAGAATAAGACCTCTGAATCCCCGTATTGATCCAACCATATATTCTCATGGTGACCCATAAAGAGATTGGAGGAATCTCTTCCCTGAAAACCTTATCAACAAATATATTTCTAAATATATTCAGACAGCAGTCAAGGGAGGGAAAACACAGTCTCATTCAGGAATCGAGCCCAGGAAACACCTAAGTTTTTCTTTAAAATCCCTTACGTTGGGCACTTCTCAGTCACGGCACAGAGGTGTATACGCAAACTTGCTAATCGGTTATGTAAACCTATTGATATAAGGTTAGTCTTCACTACTTTCAAAGTCAGGAGTCTTTTTAATGTGAAAGATGCTGTCCCTGTAGGGCTTCGCACGCGTGTGGTCTATAAATTTTCGTGTGCAAGTTGTAATGCTTGTTATGTTGGTGAAACCAGCCGACACTTCTCCACACGAGTGCGCGAGCACTTACTTTCAGACAGATCTTCGAACGTTTTTAAACATCTGCAGAGTTCAGAGTCTTGTAAGGCATCCTGCACACAGGATTGCTTCGAGATCCTGGACTCTGCAGCCACTAAGTACCAAGTGAAGCTTAAGGAATCCATGTATATAAAATGGGAGAAGCCCGATCTCAACCAGCAGGTGAAACACATTAACCTGACTCTCTCCCTGTAAGGAACTAAGCGTCACTCATTTAAATTTTTGTTTTGTTCTGTTTTGATTTAATACGCAATATTGACAACGCAATGTAACGAAGTTTGTAAGATCGCGCGCGCTTTAAATTCAACGGCGATTTCAAAATATGTAACACTGAAGATGACGGATGTACCGTCGAAACATGTCTGGAAAATTAAAGAAAGTTGTTATGTTTATACGAATATCTATATGTAATAAATTTGTCGAGCCGGTTAGTAGAGGCCATGGCGAGATCCTCTCTGATTGTATCCAAGGGACACAGTTGTGCGCTGTGGTAGCAAGTTACAACTGTAGCAAGGACACCGGTGTCCCAAACTCTCTGGATAAACTTAGTGCATGCTGCGGCACGCCGATCCGAGAGAGTACGAAGACCACAGTGCACAAGTGCGTCCCTGTAGGGAAGCCCAGGAAAGATTATATCAAAGGCTCTTTTCTGCACACCCTCAATTAGGAGGCTAAGATATTCCGGAAAATTTCCCCAAACTGGGGAGGCATACTGCAACACTGATTGGATCAGGCTAGAGTACACCACAACTAAATCCCCTTCCATCACACCTGACTTCTTCAAACAACGCAGAGCGTTACTATTTTCAAAAAGTGGTTTAATCAGTTTTTCCTTTGTTCAGGAATGTTAAAAATCGAATTTTTATTGTCAACTGGAGTTAAATAACAATTATCTGTACTCTTTTTTTACGTGTAGAAAAAGTTGATTTGTTTGTTTGTTTTGCTTTAAACTGCGAGCGAACAAGTGCTTTTTAATCCGTTTTCCCAACTGGTTTTCGATGTGCCTCGACAGTGACAAGAAAATTTGGCCCTTATGTTATAAACAGGTAATCGAAATGACTTCTCGTAAAATTGGGGGGAAATATTACTAGCTTGTGTTTTCAAAAATTTCTGTAAAGCATCTAAACGTCACTTAAGTGTTGGAGCGGATGTTGTTTGAAGTTCGTCCTTTCTTGGTTGCATTGCCGTATTTTGCGGCTGTAACAGCTGTAGTAGTTGTAGTATGTGTAGCAAGTGTAGTACGCGTTGCCGGACGGTACTTGTAGTAGCTGTACAGGGTGTTTCAAGACCTTTCAAAAGTTCGATTGAAAAAATTGCATTTTGTCTCAAAAGTTTAATGTATTTTTAGGCAAATTGAAACTGATTCAGTTAGTAAATTTATCTAATTAATTGTTCAAAGGAATTTCAATTCTAAGATTTTAAAACGTTATTCACCAGCTGTGCCCGAGGTCTTGAGTACGGCCCGAGGCTGCAGGCCGAGGGCACAGTTTTTCCCTATATGGACCGACCTAAGCTTTTTTTTTCAAAATGAACCAAGGCAAACTGGTTAGCAAAAAGTCTTTCTACGCGCACCATGTCGCACTGTCACAGTTGAAATTAACTTATAACTGAAAAAAAAAACGCTCCGTTCGCAGATCTCAGAGAAAAGTGATAGATTAACGATAAAACAGAACTTCAAATTTCTCGGTGCAATAAATATAAAAAACATACTGTTATATTTCGTAGCAAGCACATAGAAACGAGCTAAACAAACTAAACAATGATATTTGAAAATTTCGTACAAACAGGAGAATAATGTTCTACGTGTTAAAATTATTTGTCTTGTTGAAAATACTCAAACATCTGTCTCTGTCCTCATATCCTATTATTTGCTTTTCCTTTTCATTGCAACGGTTAACTTGAAGCGAAAATTGGCTTTTTAAGAGGTAAAATCCAACGTTTCGTCGCGCCGTAGTGAAAACATTTAGCCGCGACAGTTTCAGTACGGAATAGATTTCGGACCGTGGTCCATATCGCTTTTGCCATTCAGCTAAAAATAAGATCGAAAGGACTAACTTTTTAGTTTGGACAGGCATCCGGAGCTCGATTTCGCCACACTTAAAAAACATTGTCTCAAGCAGTTCTTTTACGGTTAATAATCCCTCTTTCGCCATTGCAGAAGAAATGTTTTTTTCTTCCCGAATTCTCTCCTTCCCCCTCCCCATAAACGCCTGGATGGGGAGGGGGGGGAGGGGAGGGGGACTTTTTCTCATTCGCCATTTTCAGCGGTTTCTTTGCACACAAGTATTGCGGGCTCGTATTTTGTTGTACTAAACCGCTGACAACACAATGCAACACAATGCAGCGCAACAATTTGCGACTAAATTTTGCGAATTACGTATCTTGACGCAAAATTGCAACTGGATTTTCTCGTTAATTTCGAGCCCTGCAGTGTACACGGCATCCATACCTGTCACGAGAAATCTTCCTTATTGTCCTGAGCCACCTTCCTGTAAAGGGCGGAACCAGCTACGGTCGGTGATAATTTGGCTCCAAAAATGTCAACCAGAATTTGATGAATCTTAGGGTCTTTGGTAATGTCGCCATTCGACCACCACAAAAAACACAGAGCTTCACGATCCTCTGGTGCTATAAGAACCTGATGAAACATTCTCTTCATATCTGCGGTAGCCTCTATTTTTTCCACTCTGAATCTGACGATTACTCCTATCAGGGTACTGGCATTTTCTGGTCCTCTTAACAACTGTTGGTTTAAAGATATTTCACCACTCCGAGAGGCACAATCAAACACTACTTCCGTTTCTTCTGGTTTCCTGGGATACCACACAGCGTGATGACGAAGATTCCAGATCGGTTTGAGGTTAACAAGATGTTATCGGGCACCTGTCTCAATGCGCCTTCTGCTCAGTACTTCTCGACTATGTAGTGGTGTACCTGCTACGGAATATTGGTTATCTTTGTATCTTTCCTTTCAGCCACGTTAGCCTCCTTTCTGCCATTGGAAGACTATTTGGTAGGTCAGGTGTTTCTTGATGGGATGGAAGCGTAAGCTGATAGTACCCATTCACCAGGATCACCATTTCTGGAGCTTTGCGGTCCTCAAAGGATATGCCTTCTTCAAAGTCAGCACAAACTTCATTGAACTTTTTGTCGTACATGCGTTTCAACTGCGCATTTAATCTTTCTTGACCTGTACGGGTAAAGTTCAGATGAACACGATCTCCTGCAGGTTCTGCAATGGAGCCATAGAGGATCGATCCTAGGGGTTTTGCACTGCTATGGGTTCACCATGTTTCCCTTCTCTCTTGTTTAGCTGCTGCTTATCACTGATGTCTAGACGATCACCGCCAATCAGGATGGTTACGTTCTTGTCCCCAGTATATGTCACCTTAATATGTCAACTGTACGTAATGTGTAAACTGTGTGTACAATGCTAATATGTAAACAGGCCTCCGTTTAAACCAGCGTTGCTGAATTGGATTGCCTGTATAAACATCGCAAATAAATAAATAAATAAATAAAGTATTCGGTAGGTTGACATCAGAAAGGTGGGGCCATCTCCTTGAGTCTTCGCTGGTGGCTACGTGCCCTCGTGTAACTGGAAGACAGTCTGTGGTCAAAACATTGGTAGTCTGAAACTTTGCAACCCCTTCAAGTGACTCTATGTCCAACCTAACTTCGTGACCGAATCTTTCCCCTTCAAGGTTAGCAGTCGTCATCGTGAAGCTGGTGAGTTTCATGTCTTTCAAGCCTAACTCTTCCACCAGATTTTGCAAACAAAATGTTGCATCAGAACCTCCGTCCAAGAGAGCGTAAGTGATTATTTCTTTTGTGCTTCCATGGCAGCTTATCTTAACAGGAACGACTTTGTAGCACGCTGTCGGTCGACTTGCTCTAACCTAACAAAATGCTACGGATCTGCTGGGCTTTACAGTTATGGACTCGCCAGCAACCTCGGAAGTGACCGCGTTCACCGTCTTCTGCATGTGGATGCCAGATTAATATGAGGCTCAGTGACAGGCTGTCGCTTGTTACTGCTAGGCACTCGATTCTCAGGTGTGTCACGACTTTTAGCCCAGAGACAGTTCTGTCCAACGTTCTTTCCTCTCAACATTCTGTTCCATACAACGTCCAACTTCTTCACAAAATGATCTGGATTATTCCCAGTTGCTATGTTGTAGCATAATCTTGATCGTACAAAAGCATTCATATATCGACCCCGTGTCCTCGCATGATGAGTATTTTTCGGAGCTCGTGGAATTTAGCTGTTGCTGATGTTGTAGGTGTTTCTGGAGAAACACCTAAATACTTAAATTCCCGCACATTTTTGATTTTTTCTTCATCTAGAGATATTAAACTCTCGCTTTTAGTGGTTTCTTCGTCATGATTCAATGTTTTACTTTCTGTTTTAGGTCTTGACAGTATCAAGCCGTACCTTTTGAATTCATTCTGTATGATTTTGAGTACCCATCTGGCCGCATCAACCGAAGTGAAACACGCACATAAATCGTCTGCATACATTTCCCTATACGATTTTGTACTTCCCCAGCTTTCGAACCTGCTTCGTTGCTCCCTATCAGTAGCTTCAATCGGAATCTGGTAATCCAGCTGAAGCCCATATCCATTGCCAAGTTCATCAATCAGTTTCCGGTGAATAACACGACATACTGAGTCAAACACTGCATTGAAAATCCAGGGAGATTCCAATCCACCTTGCCGGCAACCACGCGCTACCTTGAATGACTTTTTTGAACCTTTGATTACCGCGGTTGTGTTAGTGTATACTGCACGTAGGAGTTCTACAAAGTGTGGTAAATCCAGCCGTAGTGACATTAACCTAAACATCAGTCTTCTTGGCAAAGTATCGTAAGCACTCGTCAGATCAATGACTATACCGTGCACCGGTGGCTCAGTTAGTTGAGCACCGGGCTGTCACGCGGGAGGTCGTGAGTTCAACTCCGGCCGGACCAACACTCAGGGTCTTTAAATAACTGAGGAGAAAGTGCTGCCTTTGTAATTACATCTGCAATTGGTTAGACTCTCTAGTCTTCTCGAACACTTGTCGTAAAGAGTAGGGCATGTAGTTCCCGGTGTTGTGGTCTGGTCTTTCTGGTCTGGATAGGGTAGGGTGGAGCACCTCGCATAGGACCTCGAGTCCTGTTCGTGCTCCTTCCCTCTGGGCAGGTTTGCCCAGTAGAAGAGACAAACCAGATGTCTCGTAAAACAAAAAATATATATAAGTACTCCAGATTGTCCAGTACGCTCTACTACATTCCGAAGTGTGAATATTGCATCATCACATCCCATACCCGGCCTAAATCCACATTGACATTGTCCTAATAGCCTTGAATACGCGTCCCTGGCCCTATCTAGGATGAACACAGGTATGATCCTCGACAAATTGGACATTGTACTTATAGGGCGGTAATTCTTTGGCTCCGCAAAGCTGGACTTCTTATGAAGACACGTTACTGGCTTCTGAGCCAGGTCGACGGCACTACGACACTCGTCAAGACCATAGAGATGAACGCCATTATCCATATCATTAACCTAGCCGATCCCCTGCCATATTTTAGGCTTTCCAAAGGACACTTATCTATACCAGATGATTTTTGGTTTTTCAAGTTGCCCAATGCTTTCTCGACTTCTTCTTGCGTCGGAGCCGACTGGTCAACCCCAGCCGCCTGCCCAACCTCGAAATAATCTTGCTGTTCCGGGTTTTCTAACTCCCCAGGCATCTGAAAGTCCGGCTGTTTACTAAAGTGCGCTTCAAAATGCGTCCTAAGCTTTTCATTACTGATCATGAGCTTCCCTCGTCCGCTATGCATCTTGTCAAACTTTTTTATCTCCTTGAACTCCCTTGCAACTTGTTTTTGCTTCGCCGCGTGGCTAATGCTTCGGCTCTTTTCGTCGTAGTATTCATTTTGCAGCTTGTTTTGCAAGCGTCTGATCGCCTATACTTAAGCCTCGAGCCCGTTAACCGGCGTTGACTCTGAATAAGCCTTGAGAGTTCATCGTTTAACCAGGGGTACTTCACCATCTGAACTATGGTGGTTTATCCTCACGCAATGAATGTTTAATGACTGAAATACATTTTTCAGATATCTGTATAAAGAAACAAAATGTTTATATTGTCCAGAGAAATGGGAGGATCCCTTTTCCCTTTCATCTATAACCCACACTTCAAGTATGTACATTTATTTTATTCATCAAGTCCTTTCACGCGAACACATAAGCCCAACAAATTTACCATCTCCTAGCCTGCGTAGCAAGCGTTCCTTTTCGACGAAAAGAGCTTCGAAGATTTTCGGCAAACTGGCCGCGCGGAAGTTGGGGCAAGAGACTGAGGAAACCCTTGCAAGAAGACCCCCTATTTTTGAAAAACCCGTTCGCCCACGAGCGGGGGCTTCTGATTGGTGCGGCACAGTCACAATGATTGACAGGTGACAAATCCTGGAGCAAAATATTTCTTCTAAGTTCTAGCGTGACAAAGGCAATGCTGGAAGATTTTGAATCGTGAGTCGAAGCTCAGCGAATCGGGTCTCGGGTTTTACATTGAAAAGGAAAAAAGAACTGTCAATACGCCATCTCTTTAACTGTATAGATGTAATGGCCGTTTTGCTAACAGGATTCGGAAAAAGCTTAATTTTTCAGATGTTCGTCATGATGTGCGAAGTGCGAAATAAAAGAACTTAAAACGAAGAACCGGCTTCTCGAGTATCATCGTGATTTCTCCATTTCAAAGCATAATACGCGATCAAGTAAGTGGTTAAGATAAATTCTATGGAAATGACAGCCTGTGATTTAAATGAAAATCTGGACTGCTTGGACAATATCCATCAAGGGAAATTCAATATTATTTACGTGTCAGCTGAAGCCGCTATGGCGTTTCTGTAATTCATTAAAAGCAAAAGATTCGATAACAAAACATTGGCAGCGCTTATTGTCGACGAAAAGTTTGGACTGAACTGAAGTGAGCTTTTCTTTCGCTTGCAAAGGATACTTTATTTACGCAGGATGAATTTAATTACTGGGTTGCCTTATGGCAAACCCAGTCAAGGTCTGCGTTTAGTTTGTTTGTTTTCTTTTTTTTCTTTTTTTCAGTTTTTTTTTTTCGTGTCGGTAAAAGTCTTGCCTGTCACTCCCCTGGTAAGTGGTGTCTTTGTGGATAGAGCCTTCTGCGAGTATTTTCTTAGGATCGAGAGGGTAGTGGAACTGCGTAGATTTCTCTGGTGGACACAGTAGAATCATTAACTTAGCCTGCAATGGCGTCGAAAGTCATGTAACGCGAATGGCGTTTTAGTGGATCCTTAAACAAAATATACCCTTATGGAGCTCAATAATGGAAAGTCAGTTGAATAAAATAGGCAGGAATCTCAAAAGCGACGAGCAATGGACTTCGACAACAATCTATCGCCCGTCGAGACGAAATCAAAGTGAGCTGTATTTACCTGAAGTACATGGTAATTTGACACGATTGAGTTTCTTGTCTTCACGCACGCAATGAAATAGGAAGAGGTTTTCGCCTCTAAGAGCAAATATGTTGTTTGTTTCAATAAATATTTCGCTGGAAAAGGATTCTGTGGTATTTTCTGCCTTTGTGAATTATAATATCATGTTGTGTATTGAATTTTCGAGCTTAAGGTTCAAATGTGATATGGGAGAAGTTTTTTAGTATTGCTCTGTAAGCAGGAAGGGTTCACAGGCCTGTTGGAAGCGTGCTTGAGTTTCAACAAAATGAGCCCCAAAATCAGTGAAAACTTGTGACGCAGATGAATAATAAAGTAGCTGCTATTTCCAAAATGATGGAATTACCTGGTGATAAATAACGTCGTACGCGTCTTGGAGAGTAATTTTGTTGTTTGCATAAACAAGAGTTGGGCGATTGTGATCTTTGTTTTGACTTCGCTCATTTCATTGTCAAACTTTATAACACTTGACAGAAAAAGAAACTTACAAAAACCCGGTATCTTGCCATCATTTGACACAGATGCTTCACTGTTTGGCGCGTAAACATGCCGCGGTAACTTAATCACGGCGCCCGCTGAATTCCGGCCATGTCACTTTCGATTTTACAATTTACTTGAACGTAGCAAAAATCTCCCAAAATGTTTGTCGCTGATCGTAACTTTTTATATTCTATATTCACGGTTCAAAATTAATGTTGTTTTCATGTCGTAAATATTTTATTCTTGATCGACCGTCCGGGAACCTTCCTTCTGCTCTTTCTGAAAACTGTGTATCAATAGTTATTTGCTTTTTCATCAATATTTGTTTTGCATAAAGCAAGCTAACAGAATCTGTACCTTGCTGAGTTCGCATTTGTTAGCGTTAATAGTATTTTCGGTCAGATGTTTCTGTTTTTTATGAGGGGTTTATTGTTTTGGTCTCCCATCCTAACACTAACCCCGCGAAACAGGTCTCGACTTCAGTGAACGTTAGTATTAGAAAGCTGTCAGATGCTCAGAGGGCACACTTGTGGTGAAAAGAGGTTGTGAGGGAACTTGAAAATTATCAACATGTCAGCCCAGAAGCCAATGTTTCTCGCTTCTCTTTTATTGGTTATTCTTCAGAGACTGGAATGCTGTATTTCAATACCACACATTTCTGTGCCTTCTGATTTTCTGTAGCACGTACCACAGGCAACCCAATGTATGCTTCACAGAAGCATCTCGTTTAATAAAATGCCTGCGAAAAATCAGAATCCACATGTTTCAGGATCAAGGAAATTCGTCGAATTTTCTGCCTGATGTAAGCTTGAGTCCTATGTCATGGATTGAGACAAGATGAAGACAACCACGCAGCCTGTTAAATCTTCTCTTAATTATTGTTAGAAGAAAGCGGCGCCTTTGTAAAGTCATTCGATTTTTTAAAGCACTTTTACTTGCTATTTCATCTACGATTTCGTAACGATTTTACCAAAAACGTACTGTGGATTATCAAACTAGCGAGGATGTTTGCCTGTAATTTCCAGGAGATTTAGTACGATCCATTTCGTCAACCACTCTGCACCAACAAAATAGCCAGCAAGTCGCACTGAAATCGTCGTTAGTTTTAAACTTAAACCTCTTGAATGGTTTCATGGTCAGCTTTGCTGGAGATTTGCATTTAACGCCCTTACTACCCATGGAACTCTGTACGAGTTATGTTTCTAACATAAAAAAATTGGCTGTTGTTTTCGATAACTTCTATTCCAACCGCTATGCAAATATCAGGTAGAATTTGCCCGTAAGTTTCTTTTCGATGGTTTAAACAAATTCTCGGAAGAAACATAACCAGTCGTACCCGGCTTAGAAGCTGCCGTTACAAATTTAACTTTAAAATAAGACTGGCAAATTCTGCGTTGATCGCTCGGTGTTTCCTCGGTGCCTCGGTTTGTTTTGTCGGAAGCCTTGTGTTATCATGGTTATCTGTTATTGGCTAATTTGTCAATAAGACGTCAATCAGCGTGTGTCAAGTCAACAATAAAAAGGTGGACGTTTTTCAAAAATAGGGGGTCTTCTTGCAAGCGTTCCCTCAGTCTCTTGTCCCAACATTAACGCAGCCAATTTGCGGAAAATCATTTCCCAGCTCTTGTCAAACAGAAACGCTTGCTGCGCAGGCTAACCATCTCCCAACTGAGTGGCTATCAAAGAGGAAATAAGTGTTAATGACTTATATAATTTAGTTGTCTCAAGATCTAGAGTATGAAGAGACTTCTAAATCCCATGCATTTTCTCCACTAATTTCATAAAGCGGGTAACCTCTTTACTAGCAAAATGAAAAATTGAAGCTTACCAGCAAACCAGCCAGCTATGAACTCTTGAGCAATTTCCATCCTCATGTTTATTTGTTAAGGC
The DNA here is from genome assembly GCF_036669925.1 of Montipora capricornis. Lineage (NCBI taxonomy): Eukaryota > Metazoa > Cnidaria > Anthozoa > Scleractinia > Acroporidae > Montipora > Montipora capricornis. The sequence goes on from NC_090894.1 coordinate 4,306,495, forward strand.
CCAATTGCACATTGTTCAGTCTTTTCAATTAGTTCTTCCTCAATTTTGCGAGTTCAAACATGTACAATTTTCGAGGTCACGGGTTCAAACCCCGTTGAAGTCCTGAATTTTTCAGGCTTCTCTACGCAATTGTAAAAATTGCGTTCATAACTGCGAAGATCACAGCTTTCCTTGATTTCATATCCGGAGTTCATATATGATTCATTTCATATACCATTTCATCATTCAGTAAAATTATCGAGGCATTCATTGACTGCAATACATTGCAAGAATATTATTCTTAACAGTTTGGCACATTTAATGTGTAAATTATGTGAGCTGGTTTTTTGTTTGTTTCTTTTATATCAGATTATATTTAAAAAGTTCTTTCCTCGCATTCTTTTTCCAGCATCATGTGGAATTCATTTTCAAGTTTTGCCTGATTATCAAGAAGGAGCTGAACAAGTAAGTCGATATTTTCTGCTTAAATATGTAATTAAGTTTGTGGGTGCTTGTCATGTGTCCAATCAATCAAGCAAAATGGCACTTACAATTTGCAGTTCATAAGTTAATAAAGATGGTGAATGTTAAGCCCAGTAAAGCAATGTGAAAACTGAGTGAACTGATCAGCATGACACAAGTGTGGGACAAAGGAAAAATCTGACGACAGCATTCCAACTCATGACCTCCCAAACACCAGGCGGGTGCTCTATCCACTGAGCTATATATGAAAAGTCACGGAGAGCAAGGTTGCACTCCATGAGTTGTTGTAGCTCGGCTACGCCCTCATTTCGAAGAGTTGACGGAAACATATAATAAAACAATGACACCTTCATATGTTAGAGATGTACCATCTCAACCAGATAACTATATCGTGTCTGTAGTTGTTTTAAACAGACTTATGCCGATATCTCGTCGTCTCATGAATCTGTGTTGTGAAGATATGACTGATGATCGCCGTTATGCACAGGACTAAAGCAGTTGTGAAATTAAAGCCTGAAGAAAATTCAGGCCTGAACGGGATTCGAACCGCAAGCTACCAACTTAGCTATCAAACCGACTGGGAGCTGGCTACTTTGAGTTACGAAGTGATTGGTTTTCAAACAAGGGAATTAGGGCCTGATTACATGGCGAATTTCAGCCCGGCTTCAGAAACAAATCTTCTTAAAATCAAATTGTCGATTACCTGGAGAGGGATTCAGCCCGGAAACATATAATAAAACAATGACACCTTCATATGTTAGAGATGTACCATCTCAACCAGATAACTATATCGTGTCTGTAGTTGTTTTAAACAGACTTATGCCGATATCTCGTCGTCTCATGAATCTGTGTTGTGAAGATATGACTGATGATCGCCGTTATGCACAGGACTAAAGCAGTTGTGAAATTAAAGCCTGAAGAAAATTCAGGCCTGAACGGGATTCGAACCGCAAGCTACCAACTTAGCTATCAAACCGACTGGGAGCTGGCTACTTTGAGTTACGAAGTGATTGGTTTTCAAACAAGGGAATTAGGGCCTGATTACATGGCGAATTTCAGCCCGGCTTCTGAAACAAATCTTCTTAAAATCAAATTGTCGATTACCTGAAGAGGGATTCAGCCCGGGGCGCAATTCAGCCCGGGCTGAAACTCCTAGCCCAGTTTTTCAAACCGGGCTAGGATTTTCAGCCCGGCAAAAAGGGCCTGAAAATCTGAAAAAATCTCATGTAATCGAAACGGAATTTCAGCCCGGGCTGAAAAGCAGGAAACAATATGGCTGTAGAAGCGATTTCAGTGGAATTAAGGCGATAAAATGGAGAATCGTATTCAATGTCTCTCTGATTTCAAAGCTCAGATAGAGTATGAGAACATCGACTTCAATGTGGACAAGTTTAAACAGTACGAGGCTGTCCGGAAAGCCATGAACTTGGCGAGCTTGAAGATGTCTTCTCTTTCTTCGCAAATACGTCTTTATAGCTAAGAGATATGCAGCCAAAGACAGGTTTCGCTTCAGTTCCATCATCTGTAGGCTGTTAGGGAAGGTACGTTTTTAAGTGAGGGGGGGGGGGGGGGTGAGCCGAGGCTTCGGAGGGGAGGGTCCTTGGTAATTTTTTTACTTTTTTACAAATTGGGGAGGGTCAAACCTGTTTTATTCTCAACCCGGGGAGGGTAAAAGTTTTTTTTTGGCAAGGAAAAAAATACTCCATGTCGCTTCTATTTTGTATATACAAGCAAAGCTCCCAGTCGAGATTAAACTTAATTATTTTACAGGTGTCGAAAAATTTACTCATCAAAAAATTATCTTCTCCCAACTAACATAATCGTCTCTCTCGACCTGTTCCCGCTTTCGCCCATATTTTGATGTTGTGGGGTTCTGGTATAAAATCAGTCTCCGGTGAGGATTCGTCACTTAAGCTACTCGAACTTGAACCGACAACTCGATCTACTACATCACTATATTCGCCCTTTGGGTTCGGGAACCACCCTAGGTCTTTATCTTTCCACTTCTCAGGACCTGTGCTTTCACTTGTTCCCGCAGCCGATGTGCCATCAACTGAGTCAGAGGAGTAGCAGGCATCCTTTTTAGAATGGCGAGTCGGCAAACAGCCACAATAGCCACAAGTTGCTCCATCAGACCTCATGAAATCCTCGCATTCACCACAAGCACATTTCCCTCTTTCTATTCCTCGTACATCCTTGCCCATTTTCAAGTTTTCACCGTACAATCACACGCCACGCAATTAACTACTTTGTGCGCAGATGAACATGGTTATATGAGTAACACTTCCAGTTTGTTATTTCCACTTCCGGTTATTTTTGTCTTGGATAGGTTAAGGGGGTGGGGGAGGGTCAGGGAATTAATTAATTAATGCATTAATCCATTCCAGGAAGTGGGAGGGCTACGACTTTTTTGGAAAAAAAATTCTAAAATACCCCAGCCCACCCCCACCAATAAAAAACGTACCTTCCCTTACCATCCCAAACAGTTGAAAATTGAGCGCTGCCAAATGGACAAACTGTTAGAGAAGCAATGCGCCTATTTTCGTGTTCTCGGCGCCATTTTGATTCTCATGAGGCTCTTCGCGCGCAATTTCATATTTGGCACCGAGGCTAATATTTCATCAGGGCTGAAGTTCGTCATGTAATCGCAACAAAATTTCAGCCCGGGCTGAAATTCGCCATGTAATCAGGCCCTTAGGTTGACTTCATCATAGCTTGGACATGTATGCGGTCCCCGGCATATTGGCATGTTGGCTTATTTACACAAGAGTTAAAAGTTGAGCTCTGCTACTCCCTCCTAAAGCACAATGGTGCAATTGTGAAGTAAACGTGTAACTGTTAGTTAATTGATTATGTTCCTAATTATTAAACCGCTTTCTGTGTTAAAACATCTCGCTTTGCAACATCAGCTGAAAATATCCGCTACTAAAAATTACGCAGGGCTTCTTTTTTTAATTTGACTTCCATCTAATACTAAACTTACAGACAATTGTAATAAACTCAGCTTCATAAATGGTCATTGCTCTTGTTGAAGACATCTCGCCTCGCAACATCAGTTAACAATAACTGCTGTCTCTCAAAAAGCGATTGACTACATGTTTCAATTTGGTAAACGTAACCTAAACATTCAAGCACAACTTATGTACGGTATGTTGACATTACTCTCTTGTTGAAAACATCTGGTCTCACAACATCAGTCAACAGGAACCGTTTCTAAAATAACGTAAGATTGAAAAACGTGAACTTGATTACCGGAAATATATTCTCTAAGCATAGCTTTAAAAAGTTGTTTAATATTATTCTGTTGATGAAAACTTCTCATCTCGCACCATCACTAAGTAAGCAACAAGTGCTCTTTCTGAAATTACCTACAGTTTGCCTGTACATTTAAATCAGACAGAAAATCTAAAGTACAACTTTACTGAGTACAACACTACAACTTTAAAGCTATAAAGCTCTATAGTCTTGTCGAAAATGTCTCGTCCCGTGACACCAGTCAGCGTTTGACTACGAACTTCAATTTCATTACTAAATCATGATCTTGATAACAATAACCAATATGAACAGCTTTTGAAAATTGTTATCATCCCGACATCTCGTATCGTAGGATCAGTTTGCAATAAACACTCGTCCTAAATTAGCTTTAACGACAAATTTTAAATTTGATTACCAAATCTTATCATCCATGTGGAACTAAATTCATTCATTCAGTTGTTGAACACATCTCGCTTCGCAACATCACCCGGTTCATATTAGTGAATAAGCTTGACTGAATAAATTTGCCTAAAAAACGAAATACATTTAAAGTACGGAAATCTTTCAACACCACTTCACACTGATTGATCACTACTCTTTGCAAAAAAGCTAAGGTGAACTCATTAATTAATTTAGTATTCTACTAGTCGTAAAGTTGAGAAATAAAATTACAACCGGCTCTCTAGAACTAAATTTCAAATAGTGTTCAAGACAATACATAAATATATTAACGTCTACCACGTTTGCCGATCTTTACGCCTTGGAACTGAAACAACGACAGCTTAACTGCTTGCAAGTGTGTCTTCTTTAGTACTACAATTGAATCAGTTGGAAGTCGTCAGTTCTGCTGGACGCCACATGTGGTGACTTGGTACCATCTTAATGTTTTGCTTTAGGAGAAGCCGAAACGTGCTCTACCTTTCCGGGCTCTTGACACGTTGGGCCTACCACCTTTGGGAGCCGGGCTCCGAGAGACCTGCTTTGCCTCTTCCATTACCTGAAATACAATAAGATCATGAAGACATCATGTACTTTTAGAGTCAGTTCCGTCAGGAGACGACATCCCAACGTCCAGAAGTCCTAATTAAGTAAGTCTGCGCATTGTCAACAACACTCCTTATATCTTCATGCAACAGAAATCGTAACTGGGCGACGGGTGAGGCCACTTCCCGCGTTAACAAGACATAGAATCAGTCAAATTGTTCGCTTTGTGTATACGTCTCTACAGCTAAAGGGAACTCATGAGTTGGGAAGAGCGAAAAGTAAACTCTCACAAGATTTGACTCTGTCAAATCTCCTGTTCGGAGTTCCTAGCAAACAATAGAAACACACAATCGATATAAATCACTTTTACTAACTTTAAGACGGTCCTGGTAAAAGCAGAGTACTTGGAAGGTATGTGCAATTGTCAGATTCTCTGGAAATACAGCGTTGATTAAGTTGGACAACTCCACCTTCGAAGACTCCGAAGATTTGAACATATCGATTGGCCAAAGTGATGGTTCCAACATGCGTTCAACTAGACTGTCACCAGGCTCAGGTCTCATCTCCTCTGAGGAAAGGTAGCGGAAAATGAAGCGTCGAAGAGCTGTTGTGATGTCATTTAGAGAAGAACGATCTGACTCGGCTTTACCAGAGACTATGGATGCTTTGGCCATCTCCTCTGCAATCTCTTTCGGTACAGCACCACGATACACGTCATGAACGCGTTTGGCAGCCGATTCAGCCAACATGTCTTCAAGAAACTCGTATAAGGCAACCACGTGTTTAAGCTGGATTGCACTATGGGGCTGAGGAAGCGAGGTCTTTGGAAAGGGTCTTGATCCACAAAGCCACTTGTCTGTAAAGTCTGTCAAGGGTTCCTCAGGCTTTCCAACCTGATGTCTTTTTATCAGGCAAAGAACGATTTCCATGTGCTCCAACAAATCTTGCACGCTCTCGAGGCTATGGTCGCTTTGACGAATCAAACCACTCCGAAAAACATGTGTAAGTGGTTGCTGAGGAATAAGCTCTTGTAACTCATCCAGGATCCCTCTACAAGAGTGGAAGAGGTCCCGGGAGAAGATGAACTCCTGCAAGCCATCCAACGTAGAGAGGAACGCTTTTCCTACTAAGAAACGGACGGACAGTTCTTTTTCTATCTTGTCGAGATCGAAGAATACTTCTTTGCCATGGCCATATTCAGTGTTGCGCTGGGAATGCCTCAAGATAGCGTCCGACCATTGGTACTGGATAATTTCTTTCTCTCGTGCCTCTTGTAGGTGGACCATTGGAATGGCACATTTTCCCTGATCTCTCTCTGTGAATATCAATGCAGAACACTTCCCAGTTGCTGCAATACTGAGCACCTTCCGCAAGAAGTCATTCTGGATTTTCTGAAGAATGTCTAAAGCCGCACAGAGAAACACCCCTTGATTTTGTTTCTCTACAAGACAAAGTGAAATCGGCGAGCTCTCGCTAAGGTATGGTACTTCCTTCTGAAGGCGATCTTTTAAAACAGGATGCATATTCGCAAAGGCGATAGTGAAGTTCTCGAAGGCCTCGGTCAATCGCTTTTTCTCCTCTGGGGAGTTTGCTTTGCCTCGAATGACATCACCAATCTTTGTACTAGTGTCTTTACGGCTAAGACGTCTGCTCAACAGCGAATCCACAATACGGCTCCAGGAGACAAGGTGGGTCAAATTTGACACAAGAGGTAGATTGTCGTTAAAATCAAGAAACAAACCAAGCAGGGGATGGTTTTCTCTCGCTTTGTCTCCAGCCGCCAGGTAGTAAGCTTGTAAGCTGTTAAACGTTTTCGGAAGCGTCATTCTCAACAATCGAGTAATGTACTTGTTTCTCTGATTTGCGTCTGAAAATTGGGGGCTGTCGGTCTCTTCTATCTTCCTTTGGATGGCCAGTGAAGATTTGCCTGCAAAGTCCTTAGAATGTTCCAGCAGTCGTCTTGGATGAAATTCTCGAATTAAGGGGCTAACAGCTGCTGCAAACGTCTTTTCCCAAGACAATCTTTCATCTGGTGTATGACACAAATCTCCTGAAGTGAGGATGGAGGCACTTTGTTCCAAAGCACAGTGCAGGAAACGGATGATTTCCTCTTCTTTGGCATCTAAGAGACTACACAGCGCCGTTAAGTCGTTAGCAATTTGTTGGAAACAAAGTTCGGAAGGTGACTGCTTGTTAAGATCGAGACCCATAAACTGGGAAAGACATTTGTCGTCAAACAGTTCCAGTGCAAAGCCCCCATAAAGTGCTGCGTGGACAAACAAGTGAAGAATACGGAATTCTGCAGGCTTCAGTTGCCGTACATGAAGGGAGGTGTCTACAGAGTATGGAATAGAGACGTAATCTTTTGATGGCAAGATGGTGTTTCCGACCTTCACTAGTTGGGGAAATGTTTCCTTAGCTTTGCATTCTGACCTACAACTTGGGCAGACTGCTTCCGTGTTGTCACCAACCATCACAAAGAACGTTCCACACGAACAGGAGGAAGAAGTTGTTTTGCCAAATCGTTCGGCGCTGGCGTAATTGTGTTGCTTGCAGGGTTGTTTAGGATGTTCTCCTGATGCCAAGACATACGACCCCGTTGACGCCAATGGGTTGGTGAAGCATGACATCAAAGCAAGTGTGGTCTTCTTTGTGCTTTTGAAACTTGAAGAAAGGAGGATGCAGAGATGGAGAATCAATGTTGCTTTGTGTACGTCTGCGGGTAATGATTCCGGTGAAACGCAAAGTACTGACCCTTTAAAATCTTTCCGTCCTGTGATTCGAAGAAGAAGCTCAATATAAGGAGTTTCCATGTTCTGCAATCTCTCTGTAAAAGCAACTATTGCCTTGTCCTCACTATCCTTCAAGTTCCGTCTGGAACGAACGAGATAGAACGACTTGGTCAAGACGGCTGCCAATTCAATTCTTTGTTCCAATGACGTTGCCATAGAATGGATGACGTCTTCAAGAGGCTTCAGATCCTTTTTCTCCAAAAGAGTTGCTAGCGCTGCTTGAGCTTGGGAATTCTCTGTGCGAGATTGAAAAGGATCGAAACTAAGTTTGCCGACCAGGTCTGGATCTTGCCACTCTATGCTCTTTAAAGACGGGAGTTTACAGCTCCTTTGGCAAACATCACGGACTTCATACATCGACAGCTCTTTCTTCAGTTCCTTTAGGAAATATAGTTGCAACCCCGATGCCCTGAATTGAAAGGGCTCGATTTTACTTGAGGAAAACGCGGCGTCTATCTCATTGAAAAGCATAGAAAATTCTCCTTCTTCAACTAGGCACTGGCGTCTTTGCAAAATGAAGGTGGAAAATGATGCTAGAAAGGACTTCAGATATGCTGCTGCACAAAGAAGGTGAAACTGTCCATGTTCGACATCTTCGCAAGGCTCTGTCAAAGTTTGAAAAGCTCTGCGAAAGTTCACGAGATTTGGATCCTCGGAGCTCGACACAGTTGATAGGTCTATGTTCAAGAATGCAACTTCATTTATAAGGTCACAGCACACCACAGCAAATGGGGAATCCAGCTCGACATCATCAGCAAGGCTTGACAAAGCATAACTTGTTTCCTGAAGCCCTGGGTGTTCCTGGATGGTGTCCAAGTTCTGCAAAAGCTTCTCAAAGACACCTGAGGAAAGCTGCTCTTCGTCAAGAAAGATGCGATGAACCAACGGCCCAGCCAGACGCATAAGCGATTGGTTTCCACTGCAACATATTCTTGTCAGCATAGAGCCAAGGACTGGGGTGTCTGGATTCGCATCAATGCATCGTCCATAGAAGAGCATAAGGAAGTCCTCCAATCTGTTCTGTTGAACGCCTCGTTTCTCCAACTCGTCAGCAACACTGGTAATGCTGTTAAAAACGTCTTGGCAGTCGAGGTACCCGGCAGAGGCTCCCGCCTTTCCAAGTTCACCCAGCATGTAAATAGAATATTGCTCAAGAGATTCGGGTATAACCAGCAAGGTGACAAAATCGTAACAGACACGAAGGAAGTGAAATGCAGGGCTTTGGACGCCCATTCTACTGACCGTAGACAGAAATAGACTCGTTGTTCGCTGCCAGGCGTCGGGTCCACTCAAGCCATTTATCACATCCTTCGTTGGAAATAACGCTGAACACAGTGTGTCCACAAGTACCTCATCAAAGCTGACAGGTTTGTCTTCGCATGGTTCATCTGTCAGCTCCTCTTCTTCTACGTCCGCTTCTTCCACGTCTTCTTCTTTTAGGTCCATTCCTTTCTCAGGGACGTTTTCGAGTTCTTTATTTCCATCCTGTCCCTTGAAGCTATTTTCTTCACTTTGGTCATGGTCCTTGTCAACATTCCTATCTTTTTCGAACTGACCTTCTCCATGGACACGGTTTTGATCTTTGCATTCATTTTCTCGCAGAATATCTTTTGCAGTTTCTTCATTTTCCGACTGTACAGCACCACCGATTTTCTCCTTATTCACATTTCCATGGCTGTTAATTTCTCCACCACGTTGTTCTTTTAAAGAGTCATCAATGGGCGAAGAAGCCGTTTCCAGTGTGTGTGTTTCATCTTCTTGCTGTTCCAGTTGCCTCGCAGTTTCAGCCAGTGCCAACTCTCTTTGCTCATTTGTTGACGGAACTGCCTTTACTTCTCCAACTACTTTTGCGTCGTTTACTATTTCCTCGGTGGCCTCATCGTCTTTTGATTCTACTTCTTTCCTTTCGTCTTCCTTGTCCATCGTCCTTCCTTGCTCACATTGTCGAGGCTGCACATCATTTACTGTGTTGGTTAGTAGTACGGAGTCCTCTTCAATTACTTCATTCCCATAAGCTTCTTGGCAATCGTTTTTACCCCTCGAAGTCACTTCAGCATCCTCTGGTTTGTCACAAATACCTCTCCATTCAGTTTCTTGGGTGTCTTCAGTTTCTTTGGGTGTCTTGTCCTGAAATAACATTTTTTCGAACACAGGCTGACATGCAGAAGACAGAACACTAAAGTCCACATGTTGCACTTTGTGACACGTTTGATAAACCTGAAGGGCAGCCATATATGAAGACTCGTTCAACCACAAAAGAGAATGCAAACAAGTTATGAGCCGAGCAGGATCACCATCGATTCGGAACCTTATGTCATGGGCCATCGCCGACTTCATGAAATCAATTCTCTCAGCACGTGAGAAGTCGTCAGAAAAGTGAGCTGTTTTCATGTCAAGAAGATCGTCAACATAGCATCCAATGTTCCTCTGAAGGTATTCCATTTCAAGGACCTGAGGAATTTTCTCCTTTACAATGCTCGTGAATCTGTATAACTGTGCTTCTACGGCAACATCATGCAAGTCTTCATTTTCGTCCAGGTTTGCTTCGTTCAAAAGGAGCTGTCTTTGGTCTTCAGCGAACATAGGCTGTACTTGTTCCACCTTCTTGTAAAATACAGAAGCACAAGGGAATTTCAGCTGCAAGTGTCGCTCCGAAACAAAATACGATTCTGCTCCTTGGTGCTCTGGGATGTCATCAATGATGAAAATTTCTTGGTCCAGGATTAACTCTGACCAGACTTGCATTTCCTCCTTATCGGAGGGATCCTGAGTGAACAAGAACTGTGGCCATGCAGACTCGTTCTCCAAGAAGTAAACAATCTTTGCCAACGGTTGACGTATGAGATGACTGACATGATGCTGAATGGCTCCCACTAGATGCGAGGAACTGATTAAGGCTTGTCGGTCACAGGCCACAGAGAATTGCCAAGTGCGAGCATCGGGCTGATGAGCGACCAGGTGTTCCCTCTTCTTCAACCACCGTTTGACTATCTCTTTGAAACATTCTAGGATCGTGGAGTTGGATGATGACCTCAATAGCTGCTCTAATTGGACAATGGCATCCACTGTGGGTTGGTGAATAGCTGGATATTTAATTCGAGTAAAGCACCAAAGAAACTGATTTGAAGCCACATCCTCAAATGAGAGCGCCTTGGTCTCCAGGAGGTCCGTGATGCTAACATTCAAACAGTCAGTAATGGGCAAAAGAGGGTTTTCCAAAACATCGATTGTTGCTTGCTTCCAACCACTCTGGAAACTGAATTGCCAGCGCTGACTTTGAGCTTCATTTACCTCACTTTCTCTCTGAACATGGACTACAATGCAAACATGCTTCATCTGCTTTAGGTTTTGTTCCATTGCATCTTTGATGTACGTCTGTCTCTGCTGCTCGATAATGGACTTTGCAAGAAGCATATGGGTGGCATCAAGCTCTGGTTTACACTGTAGCACCAAAAGTGAGTCACCGGATCTCCAGAAACGTTCCAATTGCCTGGTCAAGTGCTTTTCAGACTTGAAAGCACTGAGCTTTTCGGTCTGGCACTGAAGTAGCCCCTCAAGACATTGCAATACGTTTACGTGGATGTTACTGTGGGTCATTATAAGCAGTCGCATACCATTAGTTGCATCCTCATTTCGCTCTGGCTGAAACTGCAGATTTTCCATGGAGTGTTTAAGGTACTCCTTCAAACCTTTGTGCAGGGGTTTCTGAAAGTAGTTGTTGTAAAGTGTCTGGACTTCCTCAAAGTTTGTCTTGGCCAAAGATGATTGTAAGCTCCTCACGACACCATCTGGGGATGCTGTTAACATGAGATCGTGCTTGCATTGTTCTAAAATTTCGTCTCCGGTAAGCTCTGCATCTTGACTATTCTTGAGGACTACTGAGGGAAGGGTGTCATCACAGAATCCAACAAACATGTCTTCTTTGTGAAAGTGGGACTCGAAATCAGGAATTGTTGAGATGCCTGTTATCCAGGTATTCAGACTGCTGATAATGTTTCTCTGCTTTAGGTTAAGGACATCTGAGAAACGGAGCAGTTGCTTTTCAAATCGATTGAGGAAGGGCGGATCTGTATAGTCAACTCTACCTTGATCTATCAACACAACACATCGAAATCCATCATGGACCTGACACATAGGATTACTGAAGGCCCCAAGTGCGACCCGACAGTTCCTCTTTCCTCCAACGACAGTGTAGTTTTGATTTAGCATGTCGTAAAGACTGCCATAGATGCTTTCAAGATCTCGAAGAATGAGAACACAGTCTCTCTCCATGCACAGGATAATGCGGCTCAGCATTCGGTAGTTGTACTCTTCAGAGAGATCTTCTTCAAATCGACTTCCAAAGATGGTGATTTTCTCTTTGTCCAGTCTTTTCAGCATTTGATCAAGCATACCAATAGCAGAATCGCCGTTCGTGATTATCATGAGATGCCGCGCTAGCTTGTCCTGTAGATTGTCGCAGATGAGCTCTGTGACTGGAAAACGGTACGTCTTCTCCATCAAATCCAGCGAGTGGAGTCCTTCTTGAAACAAAGTTTGAAAATTGTTTACATCGTCGGGTACGCCACCAAAATTCCTTTGTAGTGCACGTTGGATTCCTTTGGTTTTCTCTTCAGAAAACAAATTGTGCGAAGTGTTCTGGTTCGTGTCTGTGCTAAGGCATTTGATTAGGCTGTAATAATCACGCAGTCCGTGAAAATTTGCATACCTCTGATGCTCTTGGTACTTCTGATATGCTGTGGCAAGACAATGGAGCTGGTTGTCATTTGGGTACACATCTTGATGACACAGAGGCCCTGAGCGTGTACCGGATATTCCAAGACCAGCCTTATAACTTCCAGCCTCTCGCAAGGATTTCCCAGTTTCAAACAAATCACTCACATCTGGTTCAGGCCGGGACAGATGGATTGCACGGTTCATTTTTGCAGCATCCAAAGCCCAATTTGAAATTCCCACGACAGCAACATCAGGAAATGCACCATCACCTGGCTCCAGCAGACTGTGCAATACTTTGAGAGGGTTGTACTTTGACACCTCAGCGAGACCAATCTCATCAAGAAGAACAACTGGAAGAACATCACCGCTTTTGTTATGCTCCTTGTACTTCCTTGCCTTGTTAAACACCTTGAGAATTCCATCAGATGTCGATGACTCCGATCCCTGGTGAGAAACAACATAGAGCTGTGGCAATGTCTTAAGAAAAGGATCCTTGGCATCCTTTCCCCTCAAATTGCTCCTGATGATTTGCATAGACAAAGACTTGCTGCAACCAGGCTTGCCGACAACAAAAACGGGAATTCGGTTTAAGATACAAACTAACATGACGAACACATTCTCACGAAGCGCAGCATTTTTGGCAGTTCCTTCTGGCAATTCCATTCGTTCCAGGTAATCTTCCTGATCAGCTCTTACAATAGCTTCAAAGCTTGATTCTTGGAATGAATGACTGTTGTGTTTTCTAAAGCACATAGAAATACGCTTGCGATATCCATGCCTATCCTCTGCTGCAGGAAGACGTGATTGGTAACAGTGCGCCAAGGCAAGCACAAATGATCTCATTAAGAGAGTAAAGCCACGGGCAACTTTGTGGTAAATGCGACTATCGTTCAGCTTCGATAATGGCAAATCGCCTCGTCGTTTCAGGGTTTCCTTGAACCATTTGACAAGGACAATGCATCGGTGAGCATCTCGCAAACTGACACAATAAGGGCTTTTGTCAACTTCTCTGACATACTCCTGAGAAGTACAAAGAAGATCAACTAGTAAGTTGTTAGGATTTCCTGTGATTCCTTCGACCATGCGGCTAATGTATGCTCGTTCATCTTCCTTACTCAGCGAACCATAGTCCCAAACAAAGTCGATCATTGTTTCTGGCAGTGGATGAACACGGTACACCAGCTTTGAGTATTCATCTGTAATCGTCTTTCCACTGAGACCAGCTGTTGAAATGTTTCCGGAAGGGCGGAGACGGTATGGATTACAGGCAGCGATAAACACCAAGTTTGGTGGTAGGGGTTTCCCTTTGATGGTACGGTGGCAAATCATCTCATTGACTGTTCCGAGGTATTCGCAAGTGTTAATTTCATCAAGGAATGCCCACACGTCCTGGCCACTCTTTGCTTCTTCTTCCCTTTCACTCACAAAAGTGACCAACTCATCTTCTGTTATCCCTGCATGGAAGTTGAACACGTGAAATGGGACGTCACACGTCCTTGCAAGGTACCTAACAAGGCTAGTCTTACCACAGCCAGTTTCCCCCATAACAATGACAGGAATGCCTGCATTTATGCGTTGAATGATTAACACCATTTTGAGAATGTTGTCTGGTGTAAGAGCATAATCTAAGGCCTGCAAGCTGCCATCACTTCCTCTTGGAGTTGTTCGAACAATTCGATCAAGTCTCTCCTGAAGTTGTTTGTGATTCATCTTTGTGAAGTCCTCCATTCCTTTACCTTTCATAGCTTGAGTCTTGAATAATTTTTGAACATTTGAAGGCACCAGTGACAAATCACGATACAGGGCGGAAATAGTTAGTGCTTCTAGACTGTGGAAGACAATGACAAGATGGTTGTTGTCAGCCCATTGAATCATTCCTTCTACCCGTTCAACCATTTTTCCCGCAGCGTTCTTTGAAGCCAACTGAATCTCTTTGAGTACTTCTGTAGCTTGTTCTCTAGAGATTGCTTCTGACTGAACATTCTTGCATGTTACGACAGAGCGTGATGCAAACTCTCTGGAGACCTCTAAAAGGGCTTTGAACAAGCAGTTTCGAACATCATGTGATGGGCCAAGCACGACCTTCAAATTATGTGGTTTAAAGTAAGGACTTGCTGAAAATTGCAAAAGCTGATCAGCAAACACTTTGATGAAGCTCTCCACTATGTTATAAGACAGGTCACCACTTAATGTGAAATGTTTTGCTAGCAGTACTTTACAGCGCTCAGGAGATAGCGGCTTCAGCTCGCCAAGATTCAAGTGCTGGCTTTCCAACAAACCAGCTTCATAGGCATGGAGGTATTGACAAACCACTTGAATAGGGCTCAGAGGTTCTTGGCTCACAACAAGGTCTTCATACCCATCCAGCTTGATGTGCACAGGAGAAAAGCACTTCGTAACAGGCAGTGAATCTTGCAACCAGTGCCTCAGTGTATTCGCAATTTCGATGTAGACGTGTTTGGTTGGAAGATGAAAAAGTTCTGTTCCAGAGGACAACATGCCAACAACAACAAGCTCAAACATCAATGTGTCAAGAACTAAGGGATCATCCACTTCGCCAACATCAAAATGAATGCATTCATGGGGGCCAACAGTCAAACCTGACAACCTTTTCACTAGATGCTTACGCGATAAAGGCCCACTGATTGGAATGGTCACGATTTTCTTTTTCCGGGATGCAGCATGTTCGTAAATGGCCTCCGTTTTCCCAACGCCAGCAAGATCCGACGTGACCATGAAAACTTCAGGGAAGACTTTCTTGAATGTGCTACGCAGCTGAACCTCGGTCATGCCAAGAACGTTATGCACTGCTGTAGAAAATTGATCAACAATATGATGATGAACTCCTCCACAGCAAACTATACTCAACAGGTACGGACCCTTCCCACTCTCTTGATATGCTCTGATAGCTGCAACAAGCTGAAACTGCATGTCGTTTGACAGATTCTCCACATTTGCTAGGCAGTGCAACTTGACTGTAGTGGCATGCCTGTGTGCTTCAAATGTGCGTTTAAGAAGTCGCTCCACCTCTTCCCAACTGGTCTCTGAATGACAGAATAGAACTTGGCTTGGTTGCGGATATGAACCTGTTGTACTCTCGAACAGAGACATGACGACATGAGCAGTCTGTTTACTATCATGCTCAAGGACAGCTACAAATAGTTCGCCTGGTTTAACAGCTCTTTGTAAATCCTGTTGTGGTACATTTTGCCATTTTGTGGTTTGTTGATGTTTGGCGAATATTTTATCTAGAAACCGTCCAATGGCGTGGAAATCACCCTCGATTCCTAGGTTTTCTTTGGATGCTTTGTACTGGCAATGAAGGCTATCCAGGTCCTTGAGTTGTATACGTGGATCAACAAAGCGAAGAAGGTTATGAACAACTGTTTTTAATGACTGATCTTTCGTATGAGAAAAGGATCTCGAAAAAAACTTCTTTATCATCCAAAGCTGGTCCGGATGAAAAAAATTTAGGAAATAGTGTTCCTGTTGCAAACGACTTAGTAACGTTTCCCACTGCTTTAGTGTCGAGTCCAAAGACTTTGCCTGAGATTCAATCTCTTCTGAGGAAGAAAGCTTGGCCCAAAATTTCTTAAAGTTTGGATGGCCGGATTCTCGCAACAAGGTCACCATACTGAGGATGTCTGTAATCATCTCGACTTGTTTAGTAAATGCAGACAAGGTAACGTTGACGGAAGAATCTGCCACTTCGCCTTCTTCTAATTGTTTCATCTTTCCTTGCTTCTTTTCCGTGTTCACAATAAGGAGAGCTCGGCTCCGTAGGTCATGGAGTTCCGCCATGCTGTAGCTTGTGTCTTTTGTGGCACCTTGGCGGCGATAGCTGAGTTGAACGTCACATGACCCATCAGAGTTGGTCTTTATAAGGTAGCAACCTTTCTGTAGGGCATTGCTGATGATTTCTTTTGTCATTTCTCCTCGGTTGGCAACATTCATGTACAGCCCCCGCAAGCTGTGGACATTATAACTGCACTGTTTGATTTTTGCCGCCATTTCTGGCTTCTTTTCAAGCTTGCTGTAGTAGAGCTTGAGGCTTTTCAAAAACACCATGGGATCTTTGGGCGTTTCCCGTAAGACATTTCGCAGGAATCCATGGACATCAATTAAATCGGAGACAGTTGCTTCAGAGACAAATTGGTCAGAATGTTCCTCTACAGCATCGATTAATATCCTTATGTCTTCATTTGCAGTTTCTTTCATGAAAGAAATCAATTCACTAGACCCTTGAAGTGTTTCCATGATAGTTTTCAAAGTGTCATCAAGCTTAGAGTCGATCATGGCCACACTCTTACTTTCAACAATTTCTGATACGCTTCTTATGCTGAGACCACCAGTAAGACTGGACGAAATGATGTCTTGTAGCTCCTTGGTTACCGCTGAATCATCAGCATCTTTAAATCCAAGGGCTGAGAAAATTGACATAAGCTGCTGAACTTTTGCAAAGACAAGAGGGAAGTGCAGGTAGTTAATCAGCATTTCTTTTTTTCGCTTAGGAACCCGACGACCACAGAAGGAACTGATCACATCAAGCTCTCTAAGGAGACCGCCTTCATCAGTAATTCCAAAAAACAGCATGTCCACTTCCTCAGTGCGTGGATCGGCACTGCTATCAACCAGAAAGATGCATGCCTCTTTGAATTGCTGCAACACTTTGCTTTCAAGAAGGTGCAACACCTCATCAGCTTTGGATTCTGGAAGGTCCTGTACAGAACCAGCTAACTCCTCCACTTCTGTTTCGCTTGATGTAAACAAGTTTGTCAAACACACACGTGCAACATTGCGGAAAATGATACATTCGCTCAACTTGGTTGTTGTCCCTTCACAATCAGTCAAAGTGCCTAGGGTACCCCAGTAGTCTACAGCAAGAACATCCGCCAAAGTTGTGTTCTTCTTTTCTCTCTTTCTTTTGTTGACTTCGCGGATTAGAGAGTCTGCATCCGAGATCACAGCAATACCCTTGGACACCTCCTGGAGGAAACGTATTGTGTGCTCCAGTTTAGAGAACTGCTCATCAAAGGTATGTGCACTTGTACGGGCCAAAGACAGCTGTGTCATCCATTCATCTACATTGACTTGATCGATTCTTGACTCCTCAGATTCTACTAAGGCACAATATGTGGCCAAGAGATAGACTTCGTCGTCCTTCAAGTTAAGGTAGAAGTCCACATGCAATTCCTGTCTTTGGTCTGGATGGATTAGCGACTGTAAGGCTTCCAAGACTGTCTTGACACTAGGATGTTCCAAAAGTCCGCTCTTGGCATGAAGTGCACTTAGCAGTGGTAACCAAACTTCACTGTGGGAAGATATCACTTTGCAAATCTCTTCGTAAGCTTTTCCTCCCTCGGGTGGCATTTGGATTAGTTCCAGAATCGACAAGATAAGTTCTTCCTTTGCCCTAAATAAAAGATTGGGTAAGCAAAATGATATAGACTTTCTAGTGTATTAAAGAAATATCTGTTTTTAAGACAACAACAGCGTCCAAAGTGTCTGGATCTCGATAAAACGTTGAATCATGAAATTATGTGTACAATTGAATTACAAGTGTATAAATTACGAGTGTTCAAATTCGTATCGCTAAATTTTAGAATGATCACCACATGAAAGAAGTGAAGGACACTGGCACGCATAATACCATTACAAGAAACAGTCATGTTAGATGAGTGTAAACATTAATAGTCTTAAAACAACATGTCTCTACAGAGCAATATCAATATATTTCAATATCATAACAAATTACACATCCGATCCTATTAAGCTTACCCGTCCAATTTTTCCTTTCGTAATTCCTTCTTTCGTTCCTTTGACGCGTCATAGCCAAGCAAGTGAACCATTTTCCTGTATTTCGATCGGTGATCTCCACTGCCACTTTGTTGTTTTATCGCGCTTCTGAGGAGCATTCGAAGACGATGCTGAATTGCTGGGGTACAATTCTGTGAATCTTTCACTGCATTCATGATGGATTCGAACTTTGTCTTTAGTATTAGACGTTCTACTTCCTTATCCATATCTTGGCAAAGTACTTTGTCCATTTTCAACGCTTGTGTTGAACATAGTGACTCACAGGCGTCCACGACATCAAGGATTTCTTCTTTTTTTTTCTTTCCAACACGGAAGCAATTTACTTTCAGCCAGTTAAAGCAAACCATCTGTTTGTCTTCCTTAGAGATCCTGGTGTCCCAGTAAGTGGAAAACGCTTTTGACTCTAACAGAACTGGAATGATAGAAACCATTTCCTTGGACTTGTGTGTCATAACAGCTAAAACAAAATCAGAAAACTGATCGTTTGATTGCAAGCATGCATCTAGGGCAATGGCTGTCACGCCGTCGAGCCTTTCTTCAGGCCAGTTGGTTTCTGACGAAATTTGCTCAGTCAACACCTTGCAGAATGGACTGGCCAGTCGTTCCATCAAATTGTTTGGCACCTGACTCCAAAACCATGGTTGAAGAAGATCTGGCTTTCCTGCGCGACGGCGTAAAATGAACTTGCAGTAAACACTTACAAATTCGTCCACACAGTTCTCCAACAGGTTAGGAAGACGAGATATCTCGTGGTAGAGATTCCAAAGGCACCGGACACTCGGAGAAAGATGTATTATACAACACGATAATCTCACAGAGGTGTCCAAGTCCTTCAGTGTTGTGAGGGAGTGTAACACACCAGGTACCTGTTTGTCAAATTTCTGTTCAGTGTATGACTGTGATGAAAGCTTGTCTGCCACCTGAGTTACATAGTTCGCATCTAGAAGATTACAGAAGATTTTAATAAACATCAAACATCCTGTAGAAGAGCCTGCTTTGAGAAGTTCTTCTGCAATAATCTTGATGAACTTGATACTACTTTGAGGCAGTGCCCTGTGGGAGCAACACCCGAAAGATGACAGAAGCTGGTCAGCAGCCCTCTTTCCCAGCAGGTCACATGTCCTCCAAGCTGACAAGGAATGCATGCGTTTGACAAACTGACCAAGAAGAGCACATATATACACTCTTTGAAAGGGAGTAGTGGCGGTTTTGATTAGTATGTCACTAACCCAATGAATAAAGGACCTCACGTCTGCCTCTGCATAGCTTGGATGACCAAAGCCTACGTGTTCACACTCAATGAGTATCTCTTTAAGATCACCACCTTTACCTAGGGCGTCATACAACTGCTCGACAAAGAACATCTGCCCAAGGAAGATCTTTTTCATCTGGTTGCTCTCATTTGGGGCATGAAAAATGTCATACTGATGCATTCCGTAATTCAACTTCCGAGAACATGTCTCCTTCACAGTTTTGTCATCTTTTCCGCCTGTAACCTTTTTAAGTAACCACGACCCTAGTCCTTCTTTGTATTTTACCACATACCGATAACGAAAGGTTTCTTCATCATAAGCATGTATGAATAATGGTGGTGACATCCAGTGACTTGTGCTCTCGGGACAACATTTAAGGTTTCGTGTCACATTGCCATTTGACATTGGCTTCTCTGTGAGAATCTTCACTGACTCAACTGTTTCGTCCAAATAAAGGTGAAACACATACCTAAGAAACTAAGAAAATGCTTTGATAAGAAAAAGCATGTTAAATTTGCAAGGACACTGTACTCCTCGTATGGCGAGCCAATTAAAGCAAAATTTTATAGTTAATAAAATGCACACATGCCATTCAATTTGATGCTCATTCAACGCAAGGGTTCAACTTGATTCAATGACTCTTCATTTCAAAATATTCAATATATTTGGCATCAGGAAGACGCGATAGGTGGACTGTGGAACCTTCAGAATCCGCAGAATATATCTTTTACAAGATTATTGTTTCAAGCATAATAGGTTGCAAATGTCTATTTACAAAACAAAAATTAATGTTCAGGATTTTGCATAATTAGTCACTTGATTTACCTCTATACATGTAAAAGTCGGCAAAACAAAACAAACAAAAGCTAAAATATCACTAAAAAATCCTGATGGAGGGTATTTGTGCCTTCAAGTAATATATCAAACATGAAAAACTGTGTTTCACCACATTTCGAAACACCAAGAGGAGAGTTTAAAATACAACATGCAGCGGAGTATTTTTTGATGAATTCTACGTGTTTGGAAATGTGGTTGAACACTGTCTGGAGTGTTAGATAAAATACTATGCACCTTTTCTACTTTCCACCAAAATTTGCAAATTGCTATGGTGTGCTAGGTTCTGTGATTATGTTTAGTGAGTTAAAAATCTTACATGACACATGCATGGATACACTGGTGGGCAGTAAGAGACTACCCATTATACAAACAATGCAATCCTGCTCTGGGCATTTATTGAACTATGTAGGAAATACATTTCTCAAACTCATATAATTCATACGTTTAAACAAAGGGATGGTGTTTGGATATCTGATCTTAATTACTATAGATTGCTACAATTTTATTTCTCCGTTTTCTCCTTCGTTTTTGTTTTCATTGAGAAGATAAAGCTATACAACTGTATATCAATCACTCCAGACCGTTTCTTGACCACAATTCAAACATCTCAAAGTCTGCTAGAAATAGTTTGGAAATGCGGTAAAATACATGTCTGATGTATTATTTGAATTCCATAATCTAGTAGTTTTTCTTACAAAGCTGTTTAACTTCCTCCACCCAAGTTTACAATTTAGAAGGGAATCATGACTATCAAGTGGGTTACAACTTTTCATCACATGATACGTTACATGCTGGGCTGCCTACTAAATTAGGGTGCTGCAACAGTATTTGGAGGTTCCACACTGAGTAGTATAAAGCAAAACTGAAAAGAAAAAGCCTAGACAACATGGTATTCCAAATTGGTTACCCAAAAGGAAAGGGTTTCAATGGAAATTAAAAACGGTAAACTGGCATTTTCACAGGGATGGGGGATCAACCTGAAAGACCTTCAGTGGAAGCGTAATTGGACATTTCCTGCAACAAAACATATCTGCATGCCCAGTGCATATATTACATATTTGTGAGCTCATAACCAAAGTACCTGTTCTGGATTTTCAGAGGGTTCCTCTGGGTCACAGTTTTCTTCTTCCTCTGTGTCACTTCGTAAAGATCTGTCATCCTGCATACAATCAAAAACAAAAACCATAAATGAAGATGCAATGATTGAGCAAGAAACTTGAAAGTTCTGATTTTATTAGTGGACATCAAGTCATGTGACGGATGTATTATGAACGAACTCACAATGTGGACAGCTCCCAGTTGGCTTGATAGCTCAGTTAATGATAAAATGGTATATGAAATGAATCATATATGAACTGCGGATATGAAATCAAGTGAAGCTATGATCTTCGCAGTTATGACCGCAATTTTTGCAATTGTGTAGAGAAGCCTGAAAAATTCAGGACTTCAACGGGGTTTGAACCGGTGACCTCGCGATTCCGGTGCGACGCTCTAACCAACTGAGCTATGAAGCCACTGACGTTGGGAGCTGGTCGTTTGTGGGTTCTAATGGTCCCGTGAGGAATGAATCAATGATGAAATGGTATATGAAATGAATCATATATGAACTGCAGATATGAAATCAAGTGAAGCTATGATCTTCCCAGTTATGAGCGCAATTTTCGCAATTGCGTAGAGAAGCTTGAAAAATTCAGGACTTCAACAGGGTTTGAACCCGTGACCTCGCGATTCCCACAAATGAACCCACAAATGACCAGCTCCCAACATCAGTGGCTTCACAGTTCAGTTGGTTAGAGCGTCACACCCGCATCGGGAAGTCAAGGGCTCAAACCCCGTTGAAGTCCTGCATGAGTTTTTCAGGCTTCTCTATGCAATTGCAAAAATTGCACTCATAACTGCGAAGATCACAGCTTCACTTGATAGCTCAGTTAGTAGGGCACTGCAGCAGTTTCGCAAAGGTCATGGTTTGAATCCATTCAGGCCTGAATTTTTTTCAGGCTTTAATTTCACAACTGCTTAAATTGTTCATTTAACTGCAATGATCAATCTTGTCTTTATATCATTCTCTGCAGTTCAAATATATGAACTTTCATATATTCATTTCCAGCAGTGTAGTATTGCCAGATTCAACAGACCCATTTGTTTGGGTGCTCAAGAGACAAAAACATTACTTTCTGTATACTGCATAATCCTCCTCAATCTAGCAATGAACTTTCACCCCCATGCCCAAGTGCACAATATCCATTGTATACCATTAGCTTAATCAATGATTGCATGTTGATGAACTAGTTGCAGTACATCCAAAGTTCTTAGGTGGAAAGTCTTTGGCTGTAGAGTCATCAGTTAAAGTGGCTTGCATCAATAGCATTTTTGTTGATGTTGTCAACCCAAGCTGACTTCACCTGAGATGCCAAGGTGCTGTAAGGAATAGAGAGCTGGCCCCGAGATCCAGCACTTTATGCCTTTTATGGCTATAGTTACCTTTTTGGATGGTCAGGCACCAGCCTTGAGTTAAGTGCAGGCAGATGTGGCATAAGTTACAATATGTAGCGGAAGCCACATCAGCTGTAACTGCATTTCATGTGGGTCCTCTGTCTTGGTCAAATTGGGGATGTTGGTTTTTGTGGAGGGAGGAAACCAAGTAAACCTAGAGGAAAACCCTCAAAGCTAGGTGGGAACAAAAAACAAACTCATCCACATATGGCACCTGGCAGAATCCAACCCGGACTACCTTTGTCTTTGAAGAAAGCTCTCACCACTGAGCCAACACTGCTCCCTGTAGTTTGGTACACTCATTTTGGATGTTAAACAATGCAGGCCTGCTAGTGAATGTTGGTATTGTCTAGGATTTCTTGAACAGAGAAACTATGCTGAATGCTCAATTTCCTGAAACTGGCTGTGGTATTTTTACGTAACACGTTCTCAGCAGCGTCAACTTTGAGAAGCCTCCGTTGGGTTGGGGAGGTGATGGGTGACGTCTAACAGAAGGAGTGTTAGGTTCCTTGGTTGTGGTGAGATGCTTGGCAGGGCTGTCCATGGTACTGGACTGTCTTTGGCTCAGTAGTGTTGTTGGCTACACAGATCCCACTGAAGCTATGCTACTGCTTACACAACATGGGGCTGACACCAGAGCTGTGACACTTTACGGCATTTGTTGGATGGTATGTCTGTAATAGCCTCTCTGGTAAGGGTTCAGTCAGGGTCTAAGTCAAGGGCTATGCCCACTTGAAAATACTCACCCAGAGAGACAACAGTGGCAGGAGTGGACAAGCAAAGTATGCAAGACTGGACATGACAAACTGCTTGGGCATGAGGGTAGACAATTGTCTCTTCTCTCCACATGATGACTCTGACTTGAAGACTTGCCCATTGGCTTGGCAGCCAATTTGTTATTGATGAACATAAACAATATGACACGCAACAAGTTGATTTTCAAATTTTGTCAACAAGTGCATTAAGTGCATTAGGTTACCAAATGGTAACTAGAGAAGGGGAGAACATCTTGAAACATTTCTTCACCAGTCAAAAGTTGGGTTCTTGTACTTGATCCATCAAAACTGTAGTAATCCACCTTAAGAGCAGCTTTTTTTGTCCACATAATAAAGTAGGGCATGGTTACAATTTAAATAACTGCTCGTGTTTAGCCTGAACAGGGTTAGAAACACCTTGTCTGTTTCTGAGATTAGTGGTCCCAGCACAAGTTTATCAGTTGAATCAAAGAGAACACAAGGATTTGAGTTAAGTAATGAGCAAGCCATGACAAAGAGCCACAACAGTACCTTAAAGTGCCACTAAACTTCCAATGCACATCCATAACTCGGTAATTGCGAAGAAGAGCTAACCAAAAAACCTGTCGGCCGACTGTCGGTCAACTGTCGGCCGACAGGTTACCGACAGTCTACCGACAGCAAACCCATAATTCAATGAACTGTTTGTAAGATAGCACAAAATGAAAGCTAATGCTCACCGATGTAAAACTGACAAAAGCTTTAATAACATGGCTTCTATTCCCCAGCATAATTTTGACCAAGACTCAGCAAGCTATTTTCTTGTGAGATTGCAGAGATCTTGTCGAGCCAAAAACTCGCCAAGATCTTGGTGCAAGATTTGAGGTAGACTTGCCAAGATCTCACTAGGAGTCTTAGCTAATTTTTGGCCACCAAGATTCTCATCAAGATATCAAAATCTTAGGGGCCAAAAAAACCCGGAGAGAAACTGGAAGATTCATTACCTGTTGATAGTTTTAGTAGATAAAGAATAAATGTTATACCGAGTACTTGCATTGCAAATGCAAGGAATCGATGTTATGTGCTTGTAATATTTCGATATAAATCTATATCATCTTCGGACTAGGTGGGATACAGGTAGCAGAAATTTAAATACTGCGAGATTGTACAACAGTATTACCACATGAAAATGAAAAACAAAGAAACGAAACTGTCAAGAGAATAGGCGGAGTTCCCTACTGGCTTTAAACCAGTGTTCAGAGATGGTGTTGAATGCTTGATATGATAAGCTTCTTTATATAGTAATAGATTCCAGTTATCATCGCGGTCTATTGCCAGTTATCCAGTTATCATCGCACGGTTTGGGTGAGAAATTCTTTGTTCATTACAGTAGAAGGTGAAATGAAATGAAACTATAAATAAGCTCATCAATCAGGGTCTAATTGCCTTCTATTGCAGATACGTGGATGACCCACTCCTTCTCATTAAACACAATGCAATCACAATGTGCTATTTTTGGAACACTTTCACAAATTTGATCGAAATATCCACTTCACTTTCGACTTATTCGAAAATAGCACTCTGCACTTTCTGGACATAAACATTGCTAGAGATGGTCTTGGCATCTACAGAAAAGATACTTTTACTGGACAGTACACTAACTTTGAAAGCTTTGTCCCCTGGCGACACAAATTCTCTTGGCTCAGCGCACTGATTGACCGCATACACCGAATCTGCACTTCTAACAAAATTAAAACCGAGCTCAAGCTGATAAGGAAGTTTTTATCGAGGAACGGTTTTCCTAAACATGTTACCAACCTACTAATTGATCGCTTTACTACGAATGTACAGAACAGGGCTTCAGATCATCTCACCAACGACACCTTCCACAACAACCAGCATCCCACTATCTGGCTTACCATCCCATTCGTCGGTGACCTAACAACACAACTTGTTAAGAAGCTTAAACGTAAGGTTCGGAGATATGTCTTGTCGATCCGAATGTTGACATCCGAATAAAAGAGAAGACCACAAAATTATGTTTCTTCACAAGCACTAAGGACAAAACGCTGCAATTGAGTCAATTAAATGTTGTATATGAATTCATCAGCCCTGGTTGTAATTCCTCGTTCATCGGAAAAACGAACAGAACTCTGCTTGGCCGAACACAAGAACATGCACTCACGGACAAAAGAAAGCACTATATATAAACATCTATGCGATTGTGATAAGATCAAACACATGCAGGGTTTATACAACTTACCGGATATTTTCACTAATGCGAACATAATTTCTCCTTCTACTGTTGGTAATGAACAAAGAATTTCTCACCCAAACCATGCGTGATAACACAAACATAATAGGCTGCGACGATAACTGGAATCTATTACATATAAAGAAGCTTATCATACATGTATCAAGTGTTTAACACCATTGCTGAACACTGGTTTAAAAGCCAGTAGGGAACTCCACCTATTTCATTTTCACGTGGTAATACTGTTGTACCATCGCGTAGTATTTAAATTTCTGCTACCTGTATCCCACCTTAGTCCGAAGATGATAAAGATTTATATCAAAATATTACAAGCACATAACATCGATTCCTTGCATTTGTTGTCTATATTTTAGTCACAATGCAATTACTCGGTATAGCATTTAAACTGGAAGATTTCTAGCTAATCTTGCCAAGATATCAAAATGTCAAAACACAGAGCCAGGCGTCATAAATTTGTTGAAACTCCACTGTGTCAAAAGCAACCACATTTATTGACAGATAATATCATCATGTACAGGTCAGAAAAGCTTATAGTTAGTATCAGACACTTTCACCTTCACTTTGCATTGCACATAGCTACATTTAATGAAAGGAAAATTGTCATTACTGAAACTAGAAATACAGGCTGCACAGGAACTAACCCTTCTCTCCAGTTTGTCATGTCTTTTATACCTCAGGCAAACAAGAATATTTTAACCTAATGTACTTAATCTGTCAGCCGCAACGAATTGAAGGAAATTAGTTTGGCTTGGCTACAACTTCACCTCAGAGCAAATGTCACGAAATGGTTTATCTTCCTCAACTGCTCAAGTTTTGCAGTTTGCTAAAAAGTTGCCCTAAGATGTCCAAGAATCCTCTTGTGATTACTCACACTCTCAAAGAAAACCTCGGAAATTGATTACTTTACCATAATTCTATTTCTTGAACAAAGCAGCTCTTTCTATGGCAGTAAGTCCTTTGTACTTTCAAAAACATGTAACACTACAAGAACTCTGAAGTGAGCTCCCTTATTGCAACGCATTAGTGATTTGAAATGCTCATTGAGTAACTCAAAGGTACAAAATGTTAGCTTGCTCATAACAACTAAAAGACAAACCAAAGTTTCAAGACGATCAACAAAACTATCAATCGCAAAAAAAGTGATTAGCACTGTAAGTTGTCTCTTCATCTCCATAAAAAAGTAGATTGCTCCACTAATTCCACTTTGTTACTGATTCATGTTCAAACATCTTACTTTTGATGTCACGTTATCCACAAAAGAAAAGTGACATTTTAATTAGTTACATTCAAAGGCTGTTTTTTTCTCATAATTGTAGCATTGATTATCTTACCACATGATCGTTACATATCCGTTCTTCGGCTAGGCGTACAAAGCTTTATTCATTTTCATTTCCTTTACATCAGAAGGCATGCATTAGATTAGTCTTTTCCTAACCACATTTACTCAGTTGTAAGGAGTCCATCAAAACGAGCTGTTAGGAGCTATCATAGAACTTTCGAAGTTGTTTCATTGTTGAAGTTTTGGAGTTCTTGCCCAAAGAGTCAAGATCAGATGTAAGTAACGCTTTAAGACCTTGTAGTTCCTTTGTCCTTCTTTTTCCTGCATGGAGTATCATCATAGTTTTCCTTTCTTCTGACGGAGAGATCACTCGTTTCCTTTTAGTTTTCACCCCAAGTGCTATAAATAGTTGGACTGGCCTGATTTTAATAAACAGATTAAATCTTGCTGACTGTCTAGTACTTCACTGTGGTTGACCTGGCGAACTCCACGCATCTACGACACTGAGAACGCGACATTTGGGCTTCCCTCAATTGAAATCAAATTGAAAAATAAAAGGCTAATGGTAAACAACAAAGCAGTTTATTTCAACACAGAAAATTACCTATTCCCTCTGTGAATTATCTTGGGTTATAACTACATGTAGTCTTGACAATCTCACCACTCTCATGCCATGTTTTCATGAGAGAGGTTTACTACAGTTACTGCTTACCGAGGTTTTGTAACTAAATCGCAGTTATTACAAACGCTGTTTATATACACACGGAATTTATTAACTAATTAAAAGTAGGCCGCATACAACGGGCGGTTTGAGGTTTTCTCGGGGAGCAAGTGCTGCAATGTTGCAGAGAAACTATTGGAAACTTATAAGTTTTCTGACTCCAATGCCGAAAGCAGGTCATTGTAAATTTGCAGGCAGTGATGTCGACCCACATTCTCCTTAAATGTAAAGCTCTGTAGATGAATAGTGGCAAGAAAATATTGATACATGTATCTGCCAACCCTGTTATAGTGATTTAGATAGTTTTTATGAGCCAGCACTGTACAGCGGTCTTTTGTACTTCCACATGCTCTTATCAATATAATCAGTTCTTGTAAATAATAATAATAATAATAATAATAATAATAATAAGAGCCTTTATTCATCCATAGTCAGATAGCCACAACTTACGTGTGGCTTTACATACATGACTACACAATCTCATCAATTAATTTAAGATCAGGTACAATTAAATAAAATTTAAAAGACACCTATTAATAAAGGATCTCTTAAAAC
>NC_090894.1:4337167-4339667 GCF_036669925.1 Montipora capricornis
CGGAATAAACAAGAATGGTATTGGAATATACTGGAACGAGGCGGAATGACAGCAGAATAAGGCAGAATAAACCAGAAGGACATGCATTACTAAACACAGGAATGGAACGGAACATACCGGAATGAGACGGAATAACACCGGAATGTTACGAAATAAACAAGAATGGTGCCGGAATATACCGGAACGAGCCGGAATGAGGCGGAATGGCACCCAAATAAAGCAGAATATACCAGAATGAACCTGAAAATGCCAAAATTTGGTGTTTTAGTTAGCGCCGACCAATTTTCGGTTGTTTCAGTCAGCTTTTGTTGTGTCACGTGATTCCCTATGGCCATTGCATGTGTTTTTGCCTTTTGTACAACATTTGGAACACTTCGATCATGAGAAAAATTTGACAGGTATATCTGTCGCTA
Organism: Montipora capricornis; assembly: GCF_036669925.1. Classification (NCBI taxonomy): domain Eukaryota; kingdom Metazoa; phylum Cnidaria; class Anthozoa; order Scleractinia; family Acroporidae; genus Montipora; species Montipora capricornis. The sequence goes on from NC_090894.1 coordinate 4,337,581, forward strand.
AATGAATAATTATTTCTTGTGGAAGTAACATCTTTTTGTGAACAAATACAGGAGCAAGAGAAACAGAATGTTATTCTAATTGTTTTTGTCCGTGGATCTCGGAGGCAGCTTCACTGTGCAAGACAGAAAACCCGTGAACATTTTTATTTCATTCTGACAGGTCAATAATTTTTTTTGTGCATTGACCTATCACAATCAAGTTCAGCGAACCACAAACTAATCACCATTGCTGCTTGCCTGCTTCCCACAACCCACACGTCATGGAGATATACGGAAATAGATTCGCACAAACAGCCAGAAGACTCTTTTTCTCTTCCCGATTGTTGGCAATAATGCCATCGAACATGAACACAGTGTTTCCTTGTTTGAAGAAAGAAGTTAGAAGCACAGAAAAAAGATTGATCATTGATAATATTTTTTTTTGTCAGTCTCTCTATTCTGCAACATTAATTCATTCACAGTCTAGAAGGATAAAAATTACTTTTTGTTTATTGTCATTCCAGTCCACACTAATCAGCTTGATTCTGGTGTCCTTCTGATTTATTCTGCCTTATTCTGTAGTCATTCCGCCTCGTTCCAGTATATTCCGGTAACACTCTTGTTTGTTCCACCTCATTCCGATGTCATTCGGTTTTATTCCAGAGTCATTCCGCCTTGTTCCGGCATATTCCGGTTTATTCCGGTATATTCCACTTTATGTGTGTGTCATTCTGCCTCATTCCGGTGTCATTCCAGTGTCACTCCAGCTCGTTTCAGTACATTCCGGTACCATATTCTTGTTCATTCCGTCTCATTCCGGTGTCATTCCGCCTCATTCCAGCATATTCTGGTTTATTCCGGTATATTCTGGTATATTCCGTTCCGTTCCTGTGTTTAGTAACGCCCATGAATAAATATACATCAACGAAGTGTCATCATAGGATTAGAAACTCATATTGATAAAACAGATCGCTATGCTACATAAAATATATATAGAAAATAGTTCAAAGAAAATTATGCACACTGATAAATGGTAAAGAATTGCGTTTCTTAATAACTCGGTAGAAACATAGAACTAGCATGAGCTGTTGATGTAATGATGAAGGATAATTTACATTTTGACGGCAACAGTAAACAAGTTGTCTTTTTTTTGTTTTGATATTTTCTAAAACAACATGCAGATATGAGTGAAAGTTTGGGAAAACGAAAAATGATGTGGGAGCAAAAGCCGACAGGCAAGTGTTTCCACAGCTTATTCTTGTACTAAACTTTCACAAGGACCCTAACATTTAGAAAATTAAAAAATATATACAATATACACTTATCCACCATCAGGAAAAATATGGCGAAGCTGGTACATTTACCTGTAATGCTTTGCACACAAAAACTCTAAAAGAGCATATAAAATCACAAAGAAAAATAGTCTTTCAAACTTGACAAGAGCAATGCTGTTAAACCATATCTTTCTATATGGCCAGTGGGCTTAGTTTGGGTCCCAAGGTATTGTGGTAAAATGTACAGCTGCCACCTTTTTTCTTATACGGTGGATTGCTGTTGGATATCTGAAGTTCTGAAAGTAAAAAAGCTATTCCTAACTAACTAGTAACTAACGAATAAATAGTATAAAGGAAGAAGCTTCCTAACACTTGCTATAAATCCATTCACATATTAAGCAGCTACATGTATGAGTCCCTTTTGGAAAACCAGTAATATGTTTTAAATTAAGCAAAAATTGCATGGAGGACATGGAGAGCTGGGGTGAGTGAGAGAGGGCACGGTGGAAATATGTGTACTCACTCACCTAAAATATGACTACACTGCAGGATTAATTATGAAGACATTACATAATAACAGCAAGTGTTTGTTTTGTGCGAGATTGTCTGGCTGAACCTTGCTGATTAGGCCAGAAAAATATTTTTCTGCTCGATCAGCAGGAAGGGATTCAAACGCTTCTAGTTGTTTAGTGAGTAATTGTCCATGGGCTCTTCCGCTCTTAAATTTAAAGGGCCACCGACAACCAGTGTCCTTTGCAAGCCTTTGTTGTTGTTCTTATCCGGGCAATCGAATCGGCCGGTTCGCTTCAGAAACATCCCGTGAAGGTTACTTCT
>NC_090894.1:4344667-4347167 GCF_036669925.1 Montipora capricornis
TGCAGTTTAAAGACTGCTAGGTATTGCTAGCATTGAGCTGGATTCCTTTGTTTAAAAACACTTTTGTAAAGCTCATTATTTGGGACCCAAATCTCAAAATTTTGGGGGGTAAATTTTTGAGACCTCAAGAGTTGGCGGTTTTAGATGTTGGAAGGTCTGTAACTTGTAAAACACTAGAAATTTAAAAGACGACAAAAATTCCTCAGTTGATTGACTCCATGCAAATAATGTTCAATTGAATTGAAACAGGATCAAAATTTTCCACTTTGAAAAGTAATGTAAACTGCCTTGAATAACTTTATTGATAAATGGAGTGAGACAAGTAATTAAAAATGTGACACAAAAGAAATATTGGTAAATAACGTCTGGCTCTTTGTCAGACACAGTGTTTTGCAAGACACTTGCTTCTAATAAACAAGTTTAATAAACGAATTTACATTTTCAAATTTTTTGAGTCAAAGACAACCCCACCCAGTTTCCAAGAAAGTTTAGAATAAATTTGTTAGAATCTTGATATACTGGTTCGACTGGATTCCTTTCTCGGTTTGTCAGGTTATACAGGATGTTAAAACTTTCATAATTCATATTTAATAATATACATTAATCATTGTTAAATTTATCTCTGGAAATTAAAGAAACTAAGTTCAGTTGTGCCAGAGTAAGCGTAACAGTGGCCAACTGACAATCTCGGTTTCTCTTGGTTTGGCTTAGTTTCTCACGCGCACCGCCATCGATTCATATTAAAGGTTCAAAAGAAATAAGCTAAGCTTAACCAATGCTTCCGCTTACCTCAGCTCAGCTCGTCAGAACACAGAACACCTACTTTGTGATTATGGTTCACTTCAACCCATTGGCAAGATATTGAAGCTCTGTAACAATAGCTAGCATTCTGATTGCAATAACCCAACGCGAACTGCGCCGGGTGTTAACGTAACAACTGGATTTAAGCGTTTCCACGAAACAAAAAGCTTTTATACACTTGCCGCTTCTCATTTCCGAGAAACCCACGTGGTTAATACCTTTTATGGCAAGGAAAATAAGCAAATATCGGTATTCTCAGAAACAAAGTGAAAGGTCACCGAAGCAAACCCTCCGCGCTTCCGTGCATGCGTGACGGGACACTGAAAAACGCAAACTGCGGACTGTGCAGACCGTCTTTAACTTGGAAATTCGGTTAGACTGAATTAGGCCTAAATAACATTCGGTTAGCTTAATTAGGCCTAAATAACATTCAGGTTAGCCTGTTTACGGTTAGCTCGCAATATAATAGTGAGGGTAACGCCATATTTTACCCTGGTCTGCACGGTCTGCACAGTCTGCAGTCTACGTTTTGGCGTGACGGGTGCGTGACCAAGGTTTCATAAAATCAAACGAAGACAAACTTCTCAAAACGATTCCAAAGGGAAAAAAATCGATATTTTTCAACAATTTAGCATTGCTAGCAATGCTAGCCTAAGCCTAACTTACCTATAAATAACGTGGGGAAACCGCATTCATTCATAGCACTCTCAGCTGAACAATAAGCCTAAAAGGCAAAAGTCACCAGCGGAGTTTCCAAGAAATCACTCTCCAAAGAACCTTCCACAGCGATAAAGCTTTAGACGTGGATAGACTTCTCAACAGCGGCTCTCTCGTCTCATACAGGTACGTTTCTGCACAGGATACCCACACAAACAGTGTGTCTGTTGTATGTTCGAAAAATAAAGAAATGTGTGGGAAATATTGAAGAGTCCTAATATCGTAAACTTACATCGACTATGACTATGTTAAAGCTCAAAATAAACGTAAACATACCTCAGTTGTTGTGTATTGTCATTTCTGCAGCTGAAAATGGCGAATTTGAGCGATTTGGTGGGTTTTCCGTTGACTGTTACTACACGTTAGTAGTGGGAAGTAGGGGAGTCCCCTCTCAACCTTACCCTACTAGTGGGCATTACTAAACCCCGAAACACCGAAACAATGAAACAGCGAAACAAAGCACGAAAACACACCATGTATGACCCCGCCATACACTAAATACTAACCGACAAAGGTTGGATTTGAGATCAAATATCGTTTAAGGCCTAATTAGGCCTAATTAGGCCTAAAACGTTATTGCTCCTAATTCATCGAGATTAAGATTAGGATTCAGATTAAGACTGAGATTAGAAGCCATAACTTATTAGGCCTAAAACGATGCTTAATCTCAAAACCACCCTTTTTTGGTTAGTATTCGATGTATGGTGGGGTCATACATGGTGTTTTGGTGCTTTGTTTCGCTGTTTCGTTTTTTAGTAATGTCCCATACTAGTAATAATTTTCACTACATCTGCCCCTACCTTACTTAGATAATATGGAAAGCAGTTGTGGTGTTTTCCAATAATTACTATGTGCTGCACATTGTGATGTCTTCATATTATTCTACCTGTAATTAGGTAGGTAAATGAAGGCGAAAGATGCAAGGAAGGATACAACAAACAGCATTTATTTTCAATTTCCATCAATGTTTATTTGATACGCT
>NC_090894.1:4357167-4359667 GCF_036669925.1 Montipora capricornis
CCTGTCAGTACCAAATTTCATCCGTGCCGAACCAAAATTCTTACCCGTGCTGGGACGAGGTAGTCCGAGCACGGGTAAAAATGGTACGGGTGCTGAAAAAATAGGCACGGTTCGGATAGAACAAGTAGTGTAAACACTTTAAAGGGCCAAATTTGAGCTTTAATTCATATAGGCTAGCGGTTTTTTTGTGTATATTTCAAGATGGCTGCTCATTCTCCACCAAAATCACGCGGACGTTCTTGATTATAATTGAACTGAGCATGTCTACAAGAGAACTTACTCGGGCCCAAAAATTTTGGCACGGTATTTCTGATACGGTAAAAATGGTGTAGTGTAAACAAAGTTTGCCAATCTCTTTTTAGGCACCCGTGCCAATTTCACACGAGCCGTGCCGAAAATTTTCTGTAGTGTATTACCGGGCTGAAGTCCTGAAATTTTCAGGCTTCCTTACGCAATTGCAAAAATTGCTTTCACAACTGCGAGGACCATAGGTTCACTTGATTTCACTTGATTTTGTAAACCAATGACCCTAAATATGACGTCATCATGCCCTGCCAATGGTCACGTGACCAATAAAGGAAAACTCTGATTTATGTCTACGTACTCCACAATTTGGGTATTTAATCAGTGGTTTGATAATTTGTATTCGTTTTTGCATACAGCCAAGCATGGTTTTCTTTTTATTTTGAAAAATGTTTTTTTTAAAGAGACAAACGATACTGAAATACCCATAACGTTTTCAAAAAAGATGATTTAAAAAAATCAATGCTTAGCAATATTCTGTAGATCGCAGGAAATTTAGCTTTTTCTCAAACCGGAAGTTAGTTCGTTTACGCATGCCCAGTTGATCTGAGAACGAACACGGGGAAGGGCGAGGTAAAACCTTCGATGCAAACAACTGTTCGTGTGGTGATTTTTGATTGCGAGTGGGTTTTCTGGTCAGCTCACGATATGATGACGTCAGTCACCGGAAGTAACATTTCGCTTCCTTAGCAACGTACGAAAAATTAGTCTGTGGGCCCACATGCCCGTTTTTGAGACGGGGACGGCAACCGGAAGTGACCTGATCTCCCTTTTAATTTGTCTTCACACAACCACATTTACCTTGCTAACTATCTGTTCTCCATTGGAGATGATTATTACAAAAATCTGGGAGACACCAGTGTCCTGGCACGCGAAATGTTCTCTTCCGTTTGCCTTCCGCGTGTCAAAAACGCGTGTGCTTAAGCTCCCTAATTACTGTAATGTAACGTGTGTGGATCACTTTCAGCGTTCCGATTAGCTGATTTTCTATCCCGTTTGGCGGCTTATTTCAAACGATGCGCTAGCTGTCGCTAAACTTTAGCAAGGACGACAACGACGGTTATGAAAATTTCTGGTTATTGATATCATCTCGCGGCTAAACTACAGAATACAGGGCCACTTCTGAAGAGGGATGGCTGCAATGGCTCCGCGGCTCCACAGTCAAAACAACAGTGGAGCCGTGGAGCCACTTACTGCGCCTTTAAATAACATGCGGAATCTTAAATTCAAAGGTCAACCGATAAATGCGTTTTTCGCTACCGTCAATCAAATGTTCGGCGGCTCCTACAAGCATACGACAAATGTCGATCGCGAAGTAATCAAATCACATTGTTGAGCCCAGGTCAGTCAACATAGTCGGAAGCTGGGAGGAGCCGCCGAATATTTGATTGACGGTAGCGAAAAACGCATTTGTCGATTGAGCTGTGATTTTTAGAGTCCGTATGTTATTGAAAGGCGCCGTAAGTGATACTGCTTCAGTGGTGGAGTCATTCGGCATGGAAAGTGTGTATGAACATTCCAGGAATAAAATTGGATTATGACACGTTGAAAGAAGATTGATAGCGTATCGTTGGGTGATTATGTACCCCATGTAGCCTCAAATTCGATTTTTTTTTGGCGTCGTTGTCAGTACGAGAAAGGTGAGGAAATGTTGGGGAGTTTACGCAAGGACGAGGGCGACAGCTACGAGAATGCCACAAAAGAATTATAGGTTCAACAAGCAAAAACAATGGCTATGCACTTCCCCACACGTGCGTTTCACTTTTCAATACCTTTGTTCGCCGTTGTCGTCCTGACAACAGGGAGCTTTAGCAAGGATGACGACGATGGTTACGAGAACACCACAAAACAATAGGTTCAATTAGCAAAAACAAAAGCCCTGCACGTGCGTTTTACATTTTGATACATTTCTTTGCCGTTCTCACCATTGTTCTCACCAATTGTCTTCTTGGAATGTGGACTCACACTTTCCATACTGAGAGACTTGGCCGGAGTAATCGAGAAATACAAGGAAGGATTACGTTTTTGCAAAGGTTGGCTGTGTAGCACTTACATTTAAACAGACTTAACCGATTAGGGTGTAATGTGAAGTGCTAGTTTTAAACCCCATATGAACCTTGTGTGGGCCCATTTCCATTAGTAGGGCTAACGCTTACATGGTTCATATGGGGTTGAAAACTAGCACTTCACATTGCAC
>NC_090894.1:4364667-4374667 GCF_036669925.1 Montipora capricornis
TTTTAGGTTTTTTTTAATGAGAAAGTAAGAAAATTTTTGTTGTCCTTTTTCCGGTTGAAATTATTTTCTCATTTCCTTTCTTAATTTGAAACTAAAAAGTATAAAATTTTGAACAAAAAGTTTTCACTCCTGTCAACAACATTGCCACCTGCTGTAGTTTGTTTGTGTTGTTTCTTTAATACCCAGGCTGTGCTGGGACCCAGGGGATTTTTACGGTTGTGTTCTGTGCAGCTTTGCCTGTAATACCAACCACGCAGAAAAACAGGACACTTTGTGTGATTTTGCATAAATTGATAAAGCAATAATTTCTTTTGAAGCAAATTTGAGACAAGCAAAATCCAGTGAGACTAATATAGTGATGTAACTAATAAAAATAATTCAGACTACCTGATTGTTTTCACTAGCAGTATATAGGATCCACTATAATGCCTTACATGTAGTTCCCATAAGACTCCTACATCAATTAGCCCATCCTAGGCTATTAGTTGCTTAGGAAAAAAGTGATGAGGCTTGCCCAAGCAATTATGAGAAAACTGAGTGAAGACTGGGGCAAGAGGGGGTGTGTTGCCCATGCCTCTAATATAATTCAGGCAACAACGTAACTGCTGAATTGTATCCTGGTGGGTAACATTTGAATTTGATTAGGGACAATAATCAACCAATCACAGTGCTCGTTTGGTTGAGTGAAAGTCTAGGTCTAGGTATATAACAATAATATTTTATTATCTTGACTCTGTCCAGTTTTAATAAGGACTAGCATGACATTATGGTTTTACTTTAGGCTTCCCAACATCACTATGTTTGAATGTCTATTATTACCAGTAGTCCTTAATTTTCTATTTGTTCCACTGTACGGTTCCCATATTCATTAAGTAAACTTGGACTTGAAGGTCATAGAAACTACTTCTGTTCAACAGCTTTCAGATTATTTTTTCTGAATACATTCCTGAGTCTGATAAAATTAACAAATCTCCACATTCTAGGATTCTCGTTCAGTGATTCTGTCCAGGTTCTGATGAGGGGAACATGAACTCTCTTCTTATACTACAAAAGTTAATGTGTAAACTTGAGCCATCAGAATCCAAGTTGGCCGATGTGTTCGTAAAATCCTTTGTTCTTTTCCTGGTATTGATGACATATAGGGTTGATGTAATGGTGAGACTCTGTGCTTGGCTACCCCACTATTCACTACTTGCACAAATCCAATAATACACCTCTTTTACCCCCCAAAAATCTGTATAGGCATTGTTTTCAACTTCTCTTGGGACATTTTCATGTCCCAGGAGAAATTGCAAACATGCACATGGTTATGCAAAAGTTTTGGGGGGTAATAGAGGTGTATTATGGGAAATTGTGCAAGTAGTGAATTGTGTCCAAGGTTCATTTAATCCAGGTTTTGGTGATGTGTGGTTTGAGTTTCTTGGTTCTCTACTCATCTCTGAGAAGTTTTTCTCGGGCTAAAAATCAAGATTATTTATTTGACTGTTCTTCTTTCATTTGATTTGATTTATTAGAACAGTCTACCCAATGATATTTTGTCAAGCACTTGTGCGCTGTAAGCTTACTACTCATGTATCTGTATTTGGAAAGCTGTGCTATAGTACATTTGATAAATTAATACAAAAATGGCATAGTAATATACAGAGAAGATCAAGAGTTTTGCTTATACAGCCAATCAGGGACCCTACATGTTTTTCTCTGTCTTTGTTGATTAGTTTTGGTGGTGGCTGTATTGCAGATATAGTATAAAAACCACATGGTTATATGAATTTTGTTTTTAGGCAAATTAAAAATTCTTCAATACTGTTTTTCTTCTTGTAGTTGGGATGAAACACATTTTGGAAAGCATGCAAATTATTACCTGAAAGGAGAATTCTTCTTTGATGTTCATCCACCTCTAGCCAAGGTAAATATTTTTTTGGGCATAATTAAATCTGTACAGCAAAGAGATCACACCCCTTCTTCTCCATCCTTCTTGAAGTGATCATGTGATTTTCTATTTCAGATCTAAACAATGCAAAAGACTTAAGGTCTCAGTAAAGGAAAATGAGGTGTCCGTGGAAATATTGTCGCGCTGCTATTTTTTGTATAGGGTCAAACTATATATCATAAATAAAGCTAATAGATTGAATTGTTTAAATAAAGTTTTAGTTTTTTGGTCTATTTAATATTGCCTTTTAGTTTTGAGGCCTCAACTTCAGAATGACCGAGTCTGCTGCAGAAGCTCCAGCCCCTTCACTTAATTGTGAAAATAACCACACTTTTGTCACATTTTTAGATGTCAACGCATTCCAATACCTTGAAGGAATTTTTAATATGTTAAGAAGTGAAGGAAACATCATGCATTAAAGTCAAAACTCTCATCTCATACTTTAATTTGAGCAGAAAAAGTGCCATAAAATCAGTCTCTGAAGACAAACTAAAAATCCCTCACACCATCTTTTGGGCTGTACAATCATCTATTAGAACTGAAAATTTGGAAGTGATATCTTAAAACCCGTCGGGACATGAGGTCCCAGAAGTTGTAATTCTGGCGTCAAAATAAACCCTTAGAAAATCGAGTAGCTCACGGTCTGCTGAATAACTCTGCCCCCCACTTGAAAGCCAATTATGCTGAGCTAATCAGCATTCGGCACATGCTAAGATGGCAGATTGCATGTTTAAAGGCTGTCAATGGACACCCAATCCTTTCATGTGTGATTGACATGATTCGTCAATCATTTTTTGCACGCCGATTTTGGCGGGAAATAAAGAAAAGCGATTTTAGCGGTTTAATTTAAAATTAATTTTTCCGATTTTTTTTGCCTTGAAAATATTAGTCTAACCTAGATAGTCTGACCTTGTATCTTTATGTTTAAAGTGCCCCTCACCCCAAAATATTTTTTTCGCTAAAATGAATCTTTGCACCTGTTCGAAACGCATTGCGGCATTTTCTTCCTTTTTCTAACAAATTCTGCCATTTTATAGGCTTCGAAAGTTGCGAAAATCCAAGCATCTTTTGTTCATGACCGAGTCAGAAGGAGAGTGGGTCTTAGTATTCCTGATGTGATGTCACAAACTGATTTACATTACATTAACTCTTTGTAAACATGCACACAAAGTAGATTTGTTAGAAAAAGGAAAAAAATTGCCGCAATGCGTTACGAACAGGTGCAAAGATTCATTTTAGCGAAAAAAACATTTTGGGGTTAGGGGCACTTTAAGTGTTACACTCATGACAGTGTAAAATCACTCAATGCATTGGCTGGGAGAAAGTGACACTGCTAAGGTTTAAGGGATAGAACATCCACTGATTTTTGTTGCTGGCTACTTTTGAAAAGTTTGGTCTCAGTTTTTTCCCTGCATTGATGTTAAACCTTTTCCTTTCTGTAACAGATGTCAATAGCACTAGCAGGCTACTTGAGTGGTTACAATGGCTCATTTCCATTTGATAAGCCCGGAGATCAGTATGGAGAGAACAGCTATGTAGGAATGAGATTGGTAAGACTTGCCATTTGTTAGCGATCAATACCCTTTCTATGTTGCATGCATGATTTTGCAGTGTTTACAAAGTACATTTTGTCTAATTCTTGCATTGCAGTTCTGTGCAATATTGGGTTCTCTGTGTATACCACTTGCCTATCTCACTGTATGGGAACTCACCAAATCTACTGGGGCTGCAATCCTTGGCACTGCATTTATTGTTTTTGGTAAGTGGTCAGTCATCAACACAGAATTCTAGCTTGAATGAACAGCATTCTTGCAGTTGCTTTAATAATGATAATTTATACAATGTATCTCCTTCAATTTAATCATAATTTCCTACCTTAGAATATTCTTCTTGGTGCAACTATTATTAACTGGTAGCCCACATAGCAATCACTAATTAAACATATTTAGCATCATGGGATTATCTGGCAAGAATTCACTCTATCTCCAATTTTCCTTGGACCCTATTAATGCAGGTAAAGCTTTTTGGAGTTCTTAATTGTTTATTGCTGGTTACTGAGACTAATAATAGTACTAATGGAGAGGACATTGCTTATTAATAACCCACTGATCAAACTCCCAAGGACGCTCCCAGTTGATCAGTAAAATCGTCTGGCGTTACACAGTAAAATCTGTCAAGTCTTGCTCGGAATCAATTGGTTAAATGTTGTACTTGTGTTGAATTTCGCTTCAAGTTTTACCTTTATTTCAGATCATGGGTGTATAACCATATCCCAGTACATTCTTCTGGATCCTATTCTCATGTTTTATATTATGCTGTCGACTTACTGTTTTACCAAGTTTCAAAACTGCAGAGATGTGTAAGTGTATTTATTCTAAACACCAAATATTAGCCTGTTTAATTTTGATGTTATTGGTATTAAAAAATGACGACAAAGTTGGAGAGACCCCCCCCAGAAATTTTTTCATTGTTTTGGAAACCGGCCATTATTTATTCTAGATCTGCCCCTGTTGTAATTATTCCTCTTCCAGTTACTGTGGTGCTGGTTCTCTTAACACCAGGAATTTTTACCATTAAAAGAACTTAATCCAAACAATGAATGATTGGTCATTGTATTAGATTACGTAAGGGCAAAATAGCTAAATCTTGAAAACACCTCCTGACACCAACATTGACATCCCAATTTAGTTTTAGTGTACAATAATATTTTATTAGCTGGTAAATGTGTTGTCATGTAAATTGGAAAAGGATGGTTTACGTAGTAGGAGAGCACAGGCCTTTCAACAGACTCACTGTGCCCTTGTGGTACAATTCCTTGATTTCCCGGAGTTATGCCTTTTTTGAAGTCAAGGTCAAATAGAAGATACAACACATTATTTTAACCTAAGTTGGTTTTTTCTTGGCAAAGAGGGGCAGATAGTACAATCTTACCTTTAAGATACTGGTATATGATGGTGGTTCAGGAGGTTTCCTCTGGATGCTCCACAAAAACCAACATTTAATTTGATTTCATTAATACATGTACAACAAATCAAATCAATCAAAGTTTGATTAATTTATTTGTAGTTTTTCAGTGGAGCACTTGTGCTTGGGTATACAATGCATGAACTTAAGACTTCCACAATTAATTGAAAGTGATTTCTTATTGTTGTGTGTTGCTCTCATATCTGCTCATTATTTTTCTTTCCAGTCCATATTCCTTCGAGTGGTGGGCTTGGATGACTGCTTCAGGAGTTTCTTTGTCTTGTGCATTTAGGTGAAGCATATTAGTCTTATAAGAAAAAGAGTTTATTTCATCATCTATCAGGGTTCTCCTTATCAGGCGGTAACCTGTAAAATTTACCGCTTGCAAGAGCACTTATTACTGCCTGCAAACGCTCAGCAGTCGCTTATCCTTTGCGGAACGTCCAACAATAAACAAATGCTTTACCGCTTTGAAAAGGTCCCTTACCAGTTGTGCTGAAAACTAGGGAGAACCGTGGTTCTATTAATGCTAGGCAGTTGTAGCTTAAACATAAGCTTAAGGAAAAGAAAAAGAAGTCTTTAAAATCTTGCAATACAGATGGAATTTGCATTCCCTTTCCCACAGCAGCTCTCTCTTATAATGCACATGAATTCCAAAAATGTATTCATGTCAACTTGATAGGTCATGTACATGTAGTGCATCGTAAAATCCAAGAGTTGAAATTTGAGGATCTGTTTTTCCTAATTGTGATCATTTTTCATCTGCTCTCCTCAGCTGTAAATGGGTGGGTCTGTTTGTGATCCTCTGGGCTGGCATCACCACAGTCATGAACTTGTGGGAGCTATTAGGAGATCTCTCACTATCACTGGTTAGTATTCTTAATATGGAATTAATATTAAAATGTTACAAGTTCTCAACAAAATGAGTCATTTCTTATTGAAAAAGAGGGGTATTAAATGTTGATAATGAAGGGTTTGCTGCATGCATGTAAGTGGCCCGATCATGTATAACAAAATGTTATAATTTTATTATTATAATTATTGTTATAATGTTTACATAATAATTATTATTTTAGGTCAATTTTCAATCTTGCGCAAACTTTGCTGTCAAATACATGTGGTATGCCTTTAAGGGCAACAACTCAATGACAACCAGTCCTGTTAAAAATGATGGATTCCATAACTGCATTACCTAAGTTCTGTTTTTAACAATAAATATTGATACCTCTTTAAATGAATTTAAGCCATGCATCACAAAACAAGATTCTGGGATCTCTAAAGCAGTGTTTTTTTGGAAATTTTCTGATGAGCACCCATGTTATTTATGTTCAGAGGTTCATGCATTCATATAAGTGACTTCCAAAAACCTCCATATATTCCATATACCATTAGGTATTGAATTGCTCCTGACCCGTTGTTTATGCAATGTAATGTACATAGTTTATTATGATAAAAGTAATTATTGTTGTTTTGTTTTTCCCTGTTATAGTTTGAAGTGGGTAAGCATTTCATGGCTCGAGTAGTATGCTTAATTATGGTGCCTATCTTGGTGTATCTTTTCTGGTTTGCCATCCACTTCCAGCTTCTCCCAAAAACGTAAGAAAGAACTACACTGTATGTGAACAAATTAAATAATTTTACCATTAATTTAAAAGGCCGGGGTGCATTCCGTGTGGTGTTGAACTTTCGGACTAAAATTACATGTAAGTGGGGAAAAAAGTTTTTGCAAATTGCAAATTAACAAAGTGTGCAAAACAAGGGTTCGAGGTGCGCTTGGCTGGGGTATGAACCATTTCCCTGCCAGCAGAGGTCTCTTTTCTTTAATTTGTGTTTGCTGGACGGATGAGTACAGGCCGTGTGTCAGAACTCACTATGTTAAGCATGTTAAGTGGCCAAATCCTCACATGATACATGTACGTCATGTTGTGTGGGCTCACTTAACAACAGTGGGATAACTGGAAAGGAAGGTGCGGGACACAGCAGGCTCAAGCCACGGTCAGCAAACATACATGTATCAATTTTGGGGCATGCGATTTGAAGAGTGCCATCCAAGATCGTGGACAGCTGTTGGATCAAAGTGAGTTTCAAAGCTTGGCAGTGGTCTCTTTTCACATACTCATCAGCCCAGTGAGCGCAAAAAGAAAAGAGACCTCTGATCAGCCAGCCCAGGTGCTGATAAATCCATGCAACCCAGCCTTATAAAGCTTCCAACCTATGTGTAATGTACCTGTCACAGTGATGAATTGAGTGAAAGGCAATTTTTTTTTTTGTAATTTGTTTATTTTTCACAGTACAATGCATTACTGTACAGTACATAGAATATGTAATTTATAAATAAAAATGATAATAAACATTACAGTACTTACAGTACGCACAATAACTTACTAACAACAAACAATATGGTACTTACAAGGAGTTACAGTATTTACAAAACACTGCTTCCAATATATAATTTATAAAGTTTGAAGGAAAAACAATCATCCATGAAAAGCAAACTAAGAAGACCAACTAAATAAAACAAGGTTAATTTCTTCTAGATGTATCATAACAGCTACAAATTAAGGCAAAATAAAAAAAATGTACAGTCTGGGTGGATTTGAACATTCATGAAGTCTGTGAAAAAGGCTATGAGAAATTCAAGGCACTAGAGCTTGAAGATTCTAACTGTGAGAAATTTAAAACTAAATGTGAGCATGCATGATTCAGGTAAAAGGGGGGTAGGGGGTGAGGAGTGGAGGGGTAGGGGGGGGGGGGGCGTAAAGGGTACCATAGCTGAAACAACCAACCTTTACAATTTAAATGCTAACATTGGGCCCAAACACTGTACTCACCCCCTACCCCCTACCCCTGGAATAGTCATGCCGCTAACCAAGGAGTTCTTGCCTGAAGTAATTTTGTTAAAAGGTGACCCAAAAAATGAAATCCTTCATTTGTTTGCCTCACTTTTCAGTGGTCCAGGTGATGGATTTTTTAGTTCAGCATTTCAGTCCACTCTAAAAGGAAATGTTCTTTACAAGAATGCTGTGCCAGCAGGTTGGTACTGTCTATTTAAAAAGACCTTGCTCTCAATACTTTCCAGGGAAGTAATTAAGTTTTATGTTGATTTTGATTTAAACAATTGAACCAAACTTGATGCGTTTTGAACTGCCAACAGTCATGACGGTTACCACCTTAAACAATAATGTACTCCTGTTGCCGCTCTAATACCCACAGTTATAGTATCAATAGTGTCAGGATTTTAGTATGGTGAGCCTGAAATGTCAGTCGTCTCCCGCCCTCAGCCTTCCCTTCAGGCTATAGTATGGTGAGCTTCCATTGAAACCCATTAAGAACGAAAGGTTTACAATGTATGTTTTAACTTAGTGTTATCTTCATCTTTTAATCTTTTTGTTAGAGAATCTAACCACTGTTAATAAACGCAGCACCCCCCCCCCCCCCCAAAAGTTGAGTTAGGGCAATGTACATGTTGCTACAATAGATATACCCAGAAATGCAACTAATTAATAGATAGATGCAGATTTCAATAAGCGTCACAAAGTTTCCATTTGCTCTTTTCCCCAACATCGCTTGTGTCTAAGGATACAGACAAAGTGGCATGACCTATGAATGGCTGCGAGGCTGCCGGTGACCTTGTATTCATACCGGCCACACCGCTTTTATCATGTAAACTGTATTGTAATTCTAATTATTAGTCTACATTAACATTAGAATTAACTATGAGAGGATGATGTGAAGTGCTATTTTCTGCCCGCATATAAAACCATATGAACATTAGTCCCTAACTAATGGAAATGGGCCCAATCAAGGACAGAAAAACACTCTGCTGACCAGGAAGGACCTCTCATAGCTAATTCTCTTGAAATATAAGTGCTACATGGCCACCGTTCGCATTTTAAAACATGACCCCTTGTTCTCGCACAATTATTCATTGCCGGGAATGTGACATCTTTGATTCCCACGACCTGCTCCCGTCTGACCTTGTAGTCAGTCATTAGAGCAGCGGTGATCTAACCCGATGGTCATGGGTTCAATTCCCTTCCTGGTCAGAGTTTTTCTCTGTCCTTGAGTGGGCCCATTTCCATTACTAGGGCTAACACTCACATGGTTTACATGGGTAGAAAATACACTTCACATCACCCTCTCATAGTTAATTCTGTTTGAAATATAAGTGCTACATGGCCAACGTTTGCATAAACGTAACCCCTTGTACTTCTACATTAATTAACATTAGAAGAGCACAAAGGTTTGTAACAAAGCAGGGTCATGGGCAGCCTTGCTTCCATGCTTAGGCCAGGTAACTTAGCTACACTGTAGAATGGTCTTATTGTCCCGCAAATACCAAAAAAAAAAAAACTGCTGCATTTACTGTGACCTAAGAATAATACTAACCCTTACTCTAACCTTATAAAATATTGTTTGAAATAGGTAGGAAATGCTTAAACTCGTTAAGAGACACTTCATGTTGGATGTCAAAATTGGGCTTGCATGTAATTACTTTCATTTCTGGGCATAAGTGAATTTAGCAGGTCACATTCCACAATTAACAGAGCCCTCTAATTTTAAAGTTTCTAATTTTTGCTTTTCCTGTTTGTTTACTAATTAAAAATAGTATTATTATTGATGACTCACATTAGTTTATTTTTATTTTATATTTATCTATCAGACCTTGCTTTTGGTTCAGTGGTAACATTTAAGAATCACCGAGCTGGCGGAGCACTTTTACACTCTCATCCACACCTGTACCCCAAAGAACATGGCCCAGAGCAACAACAGGTGCAGACAACATAATATCTTGTATGCAAAGCCTTGGGTAAACACAAAGATGCGCTATAAAAGGGTGTCACCGGGAAAAAAAGCAATTAAACCTTCAGCAATTAACGCAGCACAGTACTTAGAATATTGCAGGCATCACCAAAACAAGTAATATTTTCTTTCAGCATTTAATTCAAGGTTAACCCTTTGACTCCCAGGGGTTCCCCATTGATGAGTAAAATCGTCTGGTGTTAGACAGAGTAAAATACTAAAGTCTGGCTGGTTTAGGCTGCATGGTTTGGACGTTTAATTTTTGACTTTTTTTTCAGGTTACATGCTATTCCCATAAGGATG
>NC_090894.1:4379667-4422167 GCF_036669925.1 Montipora capricornis
GACCACACCCTAGGAAGTTTTCAGGGTGAATAAAAATAATGACCATTTTATAAATATATTAGAGATGCATTATCCGTCTGGAACGCAAACTTAAGACAAGTTTTTAGTTCAAGACGAACCAAAGGGGATAATTTGTCTAGACAGATATGTCTGGTCCCTATCTTTATATGTAATGAGATGAACTAAACAGACACACTAAAAAATTAATCTTTGCACAATTTTCGTGGACCCTATCTGGACAAGTAATGCATCTAATATAGTAAGTTACTGCCCTGTCTTTACTTTAGACAACTACTCAGTGACAGGCGTATAAATTATCTGTATAAAAACGGCCAATGTTAATGATGGGAAAGAACAGAACAACTTTTGAGGCAAACCAATTTGTTTCAAATGAAATAAAAGTACAAACTTTTTTTTATTTTTTTGCTGACTTAGTGCCAAAAGCTGCATCTGACTTCTACAAGCCATCCTTTATTGGCAGTGTGTATGAATCACACATTGTTATGGCTCAGGTATGCTTAAAAGTAACGTCTGCACTTTACATGTACACGTATTTCTAATATCGCAAGCTCTCTAGTTTTTGTAACAGTCATTTGCAAATTGAAATGAAATTTGCATAAATCTTGTTGTTGCTCAGCATTGAACCTCTGTTTTAATACTGGCATTCTTGTCCTGGCTTGTAGTAATAATACCTTAGTAATTAAGACAATTATTGTCAGTTGTAAAGGTACATTTAATGGTAATTATATCAAGTCACAGATCATCTGAATTAGCAATTATCAAAAATACCATAATACTCTTTGTTTGTCCCTCCAAAATTTTGCATAAGCATTGTTTCCAGTTTCTCTTGGGACTGTTGTAAGTCCCAAGAGAAAAAAAAAACAATGCTTTATATGCAAAAGGTTGGAGTGACAAACAAAGAGTATTATGGTTTTTTTGATACTGGCTGTTGTAGTTCATCAACATCTTTTGGGATGTTGGTGATATTAAACACATCTGGCTATTTGGAAACTGAGAGGTCTGAAAACCATTGAACAGAAAGTTCAAAAGGGTCATCGTAATTTATTGTCACAGCGGTCAGTAAGAGCAAGATAAGTGATGTTGTTGTGTTCTATTGTGTGTGATAAAACTTTGATGCTTTTTTTGCTTCATTTCTGTTGACAGACCAATTCTGGATTCAAACCAAAGGAAGGTGAAGTGACATCACAGCCATGGCAGTGGCCAATAAACTACAAGGTACTTTTTCTATAACTTTACTGAACATTTTGATGACTCAAAGATTTATACCACACCCATCCGATACCGAGAACTTGTATTTTTAATGTTTAACTCTTCAGGACAGAAAGCGTGATACACTACACATACATGTAGCACATGCGCTAAGCCAAAATTCGGAATGGACTGGGTATCACTCGTTTATTCTATCAAGTGAAGTGGAGCCAATAACCATTTCATCTGCAAACTGACTGTTGATAAGCAATATTGTCAGTAAACAGTTGTCCAGCAAGTGGCCAACAGATTACTATCAGGCTACCCACTCAGCAGGTAGCAGAGTATAAATTAAACCAATTTGACTGTAAGTCAGCTGCTATTGCAAGTACTAACTATCAGATGACGTTGAGTCGTCTGTCAGCCAGAAATTTAACGACAGTAGGGCAAAATCTCTGACAGTTCCTCTGACTTAATTCAGACAAGAATCTCTTTGTTGTATTGGTCATTTTGTGAACTACACTGAAAGGTTACATGTCATTGATCTTTGCTTTCTGATTGTTTTTTCAGGGTCATGTTTTCTCTGGAGCAGATTATCGTGTCTATCTTCTTGGAAACCCGGTAGGTCTTTCTTAAGATGTTTGCTCAAAATTAAATTCAGGTTAAAAATGATTTCAAAATTGACTAGCAGAAAAAACCCACGTGTAAGAACCTACATTTTCTACAGTTTGGCAAAATAGGTTCTTGTACAGATTGGCAATTTAGGCTGAGTAGGTTCTAGGTACTTACTGATATAGGGGACACAGTTGTTGATTACCAGAAAAATATAATAAAATTGGTTAGGTCCTTCGTTATACAGCATTTATTCATAACTGAATAGTAGGAATGAAAAACTTTATTCGTAAATACAGTTAGGTGTTTTCTGGTTATATAAGTTTGCCATCTTACAGGCTCATGGTCAAACTCATTTGTTGTGAAAATAATCATGAAAATGTACTAGAACCCACATATGAGAACCTGCTTAGATTTGCTTGGTCAAAAATGTTCTTATATTTTGGAGTATTAAATTTCCGCCAGCAGGTTCTTACTGGTTTTTACTGTAAATGTATTTGTAGGCATTGCATTTTTTTCCCAAAGATTATTTCCATTTTTTTATGATATATGTATTTTGTAATAAAAATTCCTATTATTAGTTACTGTAGGAGGCAGTGAATATTAAAATTCCTTGTTTTTTGTAGATATGTCTAAGTTTGCACCCAATTGCGAAAATTGCGAATTTTGCCGAAAAGCTCAAAAATCGTAAAAAACCTAAGAGATAGAGAAAACAAGTCCTCGACAAGACTCGCGATTTCAACGATTTTTGCGAAAATTGCTTATTTTGCGAAAAAGCGCAAAAATCGTAAAAAACCGGAGCTGGAGAAGACCAGGAGTCCTCGACAAGAAGTCCTCGACAAGACTCGCGATTTTAACGATTTTTGCGAAAATTGCGAGATTAGCGAAAAATCGCAAAAAAGTGAAACGATAGAGGAGAAGAGTCTGCAACAAAACTCGCGATCTGTATAGTTTGTAGCCTGTTGCTTTTGAACGAGTCCAGTACAGTGATTTATCTTTTTAGCCAATGTAGGGAAAAATTGCAAAAATTGTCTTCCTCTTTTCAGCTTTTGCGTTTTCGCACTATTCGCAATTTTCGCAAAAATCGCGAGTCCTAGATGGGGGCATGTCTTCCTCTTTTCAGCTGTTACGCAAAAATTGCGAGTCCTACATGTAGTTGGGGACTCGTGGACTTTTCAGCTTTTGCGAAAAATTGCAATTTTTTGCAGTTGCGTTCAAACCTGGACATGTGTGTTTTTTTATATTTTTTGCACAGCTGTCACTAATGCATTTCTCCCCGAAAACCTTCACAAGGAAAGGCTTTTATTTAGAATTCAATCTCGGTATTTTTCCTGTTTCTAGGTTATTTGGTGGTTTGTGTTAGGGGTCATGTGTCTTTTTGGAATTCTGTACTGCTTTCATGCTGTTAGAACTCAGAGAGGGTTTGTGGATCCTCCGCAAGAACAAGGTACATTTTTAAAATCAGTTAGTCAGTCAATCAATCAATCAATCAATCAATCATTCAAAGGCTAGTTATGAATGTTGTGTGCAAAGGCCTTATCAGAAATCTTGAACTCTTTAAAAAAAATCTTGCTTGGGTCTTGCCACAAGTCTCAAATCAAAATCTAATTAAAAGCCACGAGGGCAACCTAAGCGACTGAATAGGTTCTCTTCTTGTTCAGGCAAAATTCCGGGAGGTTTTGATTGGAAGTGCCATAAATTTTGGAACAGTCTGACTGAAATATATAGGACCACCTTTTGAAGTCTAATCAGAGCGGACTTGACATGTTAATTAAACAAGAGAAGACCGAGTTCTTAAATGTACATTCTGATGAGAAATAGTGTGAGACAGTATAGCAGAGGGTGACGTGGTACGAAAAAAATCATGGTTGAGTGAGTAAGCCAAGCATCCAAAATGTGCCTAAACGTTTCAAGGTTTTCAGAAATGCATGCCTGGATTGCTTACTCAATCATGATAATAATTTAAACACTAGGTAATAGGCAGTGTTCGATACCTCATCAATCTAAATTTAAAGGTTCTATTATCAAATTCCAATATAAATTTTTATCTTTATTTGGAACAGTCTTTAGAATGAAATTACGCAAACTTCGTTCCGAACATATATGTATGTTGAATCCCACTTTGTTTCTTATAATAAAACAATATAATATTATTATAATTATTCCACTTGCACGTGTTGCATATAAGATGATTGTAGCCAACACTTGGCGCTACATGCCTCATTGGCGATCAATCGTCTCAGTCAAGAAGATCAAGGTTTGACATGTAATCTTAAAGCCTCATAGTTATTTTGATTGTTGACAAAGCGAATGCACATTAATAGCAACAAATCCGTCATTTAAACAGTCAGTCAACCTGATGTCTGCCACTTTTTTCAGCTCGTAGAAAGAAGATGGAAGCAGCATGTGGATGGTTATTCCTTGGCTGGGCTTTGCATTATCTTCCTTTTTACACCATGGGACGTGTCTTGTACTTCCATCACTACTTCCCAGCGTACCTCTACAGTGCAATGATGGCAGGTAACCACAATTGCTGGATAAAGGCATAGTTAAAGGCAACAGGAGGAAATTGCCATTATCCCAGTTGGGGTTGTTAGACAGTGACAGCTACATGTAGAAGGAAGTATACCCTATAGAGTGATTAAATACCAGGGGCACCCAACGTCAATTTTCGGAAAATATCTGTTCGGAAGACGATTTGAGATCTAGACTTTTCGGGACATTTGTTATAAAATTTCTTGCTTGCCTGCCTGTGCTAGGATTTTCGAACATCTAAAAAATGGTATAATTGCCCATTTTTAACGGATTTTTACCCTAAAAAGGTGACCTAGAATAGTTCGGGAGCCTTTTTTCTGCCTGAAATTTTCGAAAAGGTAAGTTTTGATCCCTATAATTTTCGGATCACTAGACTTTCAACTAGGAAATCCGAATAGACAAAAAATAGGGGATAAAAATATGCCTATATCTACCGTTTAAATACCAAAATACTTTAAACAATGCTATGTTTAAGTGGTTTTGAACTATATTCTCGTTGGGTGCCCCGTGAAATACTATGCTCAAACTACACAGGACGAATGACATTTCAAAACTGGGTTTTGATACAAAAGTGAATGCATGAAGCTTCTTTGGTTTTAGCTCAGTCCTTGCCTGTGACTAACACCTGTTCAGCAAGTTCTAAAGTTCTAAGAGAGAAAAAAGTCAGGAAAAGAGAGTTTTACATTTACATTTAACATATAGGTTTTACTTTCTTGTAATTGTACTTCCCATAGCCCACTGGTGGCTATGCCAATCCGACCGCAACAATCAGAAATGTTGGGCAAAACGAAAACTTCTTGTCAAAGGTCACCTGGCCTTTTCTCAGGCCCCTTTGGTGTGTGAAAAACACTTTCCACTTCTTTTATGGTTTCAGTCAGCCAGAGGAAAATTCCACTTAATGTCCATTAGCCAGAAACACTATTATATCTTAATCTATTTGAAGTATCAATTGCTAACATTATTTTATTAGCTGCTACTTCTTCTGCATAAAATAATAATAATTAGTTTACTTTCAATATTGTCAATAATTAAATTATGCACTTGGTAGATTCTGGAATTGTGCTTTCTTCAACTCGAAGGTTCGTTTTTTTTTTACAGGAGTGATATGTCAGTATTTTTGTAAATCATTCTCTATGCTCCCAAAGCTTGACAAGTGGAAACAGATGATGTACTATGGTGCTATTTGCTTTCTCCTTGGTGGATGTATCCTCAGGTAAGAGTTGACGTGATCATAAAAACACGAACAATAGCTATCATACATGAAGCTGCGCACAAGTGCTCTTCTGTTATTCAAAGGCTGGCAAGCTTTATCAGGCCTCAGTTGTTTGAAGGGTGGATAGCGTTATTCACTGGATAATTCAGTTGGTTTTGCTAGTGTTTACTCGCTGGATAGTGATTTATCCAGTGGATAGCATTAGCTATCTTTTGAACAACCGAGGCCTGGTGGATAAGTCACCATCCATCAGATTCAATTTCTGCAAAGATTTACAGCGGTTAACAGTTACACGCGCCCCTCAACGACTTTTTTTCATATTCAGAAAGCAAAATTTAGGTGGACGTCAATCATATGTTTCCATGACGATACACCTGTTCTCTTGGCGGCAGTTGAATTTGTCATGGAAACATTTGATTGACGTCCACCTAAATTTTATTTTCAAATATGAAAAAATGTCGTCGAGGGGCGTGTGTTACTCATAACTACTGTAAGTATTTGCCCTCGTACCTGTGAATTTGCAGACTATAGCGCAGCACGTCTACTGAAAGTCAAGGATTGTACGTAACTCTTGGCCAATGTTTAACGTGAAGTATATTTTATACTCTGGGTAGTGACTTATCCACAGGATAAATTTATCTGACCTTTGTTCAAACAACTGGGGCCAGGAGATTACAAAAAAAGGAAAAAGGAAAGGAAAGGAAGTCTTATTAGGTGCGGTTACACTAGACCTCTTGCCCATGGGGAACCTTGGGGTTACGGCTTGGGTTGGGTTTACCCTGGGTTAGGATCGACTCCCAATTTGCGGTTACACTCTTGTAAATTACCCAAGGGGAAGGTAAGCGTAGGCCTGTTTTGGTGGGAAACTTACCTTTAAGATAAAACAAGATAAGAATTATTAGTTTTTTCACTAAATGGTTTTTGAAAAACTAATTACAATACAAAATGCATTAAAATTAAGGATCTAAAAAAAAAACAGTAAACATCGAAGATCTACATCTGAGTGACAAACTTTGCTTTGGCTTATTTTCGGTAATTGTCACGATCGGCGCTTCTCTTAAACTGTCCACCTCAATTAAGTTCAGCGATTCATCGCTTCATTTTAAGAAGGCAACAAAGACGTCGACTTCAGTTACGCTTTCTCTAGTCTTTGCAACTCTCCAATTTATAATATAGACGTCGACTTGCTGCTGGCCAGAAAAGGCGTGCTTGGGTATTTCCACGTCCGCAGTTGTTTACACAGTTCATCACAGCATGCATTTTCCTCGCGTTCGGCAATCTTGTGATTGGTTGAGCCGCTTTGGGGTTTTGTTAACCATAAGACTTACATCTGGAACTGTCATGCGCAATTCTTTTATGCTTTTTGACGTATCCATGGAAATTTCCCACAGGAAATTTTCCTTTGGACAGATCGGTTACACATAAAAAATTGCTTCCCCGTGGGAAAAAGCCACTTACCCAAGGGCAAAATGGCTAGTGTAACCGCAGCTATTATTTAGTGTCTAGTCTTCTAGTCCTGGGGCTATAAACTGAAATCAACTCAAGTTAATGCAAATCAAATCAAATATTGGTTTTTGAGGAGATGGGAAAAGTGGAGTACCCAGAGAAAACCCCTTTGGAGTAGCCTTCGTAGCTGGCGGTATTTTTGGCACGAGAGAATGCCGCGTGGAGAATGGGGAAGGGCGCTGTGAAATATCAGGGCCTCTCCCCATTCTCTGCGCCAGTGGTGGTTTCTGTCCCCTGAAACGTTTTTCAGGGGAGGGAAAGGACTGCCGGAAATACGTGATAGAGGAAGGGGGGGGGGGGGGGGGAAGGGGCATTGGGGTCGCTATCAAACCGCAAAACCACACAAAATCATTCAAACCCACAGAAAACGCTTTACATTTTGGGTAAAACCATTTTTCAAAACTGTAATCAATTTGATTCACTGGTGTTACATCACAAGGCTAATTTGAGAAATGGGAGTATGGCGTTTAATGTGCTTGCAGCTGACAAACATTGCCAAATACCAAATCCGAAAAAACTAGTTCTATTTTTGCCGAAAATCGAGAACCAAAAAGATAAAAATGGGATATTAAAACAGCAACAGATAATAAAATGGAAAAAGGGGGAGTTTTTCAACGCAAAATCTGAAAAACCTAGTTTAAAAAGCCCCAAAATAGTAAATCCCAAATGACACTTCATGGTACAGGTAAGTGGTGGTAGGACAATGGTCTCGTTTCTATTTGAACCATTGGAACCTCTTGCTATCAGCCCTTGATAGTAATGTTCTTCAATATTTTAATTAACAATTTAACGACAACCTAAGCTAGTTGAGTGAAGTAAATGGTATTCAATGGTGCAGTGTAAGTGCTTTTCAGTTATTTTAGTAGTACTTAGAGAAGTTAACTGATTAGAGTGTAATGTGAAGTGCCTAATTTCTACCCCATATGAACCATGTGAGCGTTAGCCCTACTGATGGAAATGGGCCCATACAAGGACAGAGAAAAACTCTGACCAGGGTGGGAATTGAACCCACGACCTTCGGGTTAGATCACCGCTGCTCCAACGCCTGAGCTCAGTAGGGCTAACGCTCACA
Organism: Montipora capricornis; assembly: GCF_036669925.1. Lineage (NCBI taxonomy): Eukaryota > Metazoa > Cnidaria > Anthozoa > Scleractinia > Acroporidae > Montipora > Montipora capricornis. The sequence continues at coordinate 4,387,815 of NC_090894.1, forward strand.
TGCGCTTCACATTACACTCTAATCAGTTCAAATATAAGTGCTACACGACCAACGTTTGCAAAAACGTAATCTTTCCTTAGAGAAGTTAGGCTGCTTATCATCTGTAAATCATTAAATACAGAAAATGAACACACTCAACTATAACCATTAATTTTAAATAGAAACATTTTATAGAAGTTCAAGGTGAAGTGTTTCAGCTAATTTGCAAAAAAGTCATGGGTTCAAAATTATCATCTGGAGCTCGGATTTTTTCCGTTTTTCAGGATTCAATTGGTTAAAAATTACCTCTAAATCCACTCATGACATATGTTGGTCAAATTATTTCATTTAGTGATGAAAATGCACTCAACGTAACCTTCATGAGCTTTTTTGATCAACCATTTATTTAACGTCGAGAGCAGGGCTGGCGCAGTGGTGAGATCACTCGCCTTCCACCAATGTGGAATTCCCGGATTCAACGCCATATTTGGGTTGAGTTTGTTGGTTCTCTCGTCTGCTCCGAGAGGTTTTTTCCCGGTTACTCCGGTTTTCTCCTGTCCTCAAAAACCAACATTTGTAGGCGTAGCTTAGTTGGCTAGTGCGCGGCTTTCGGAGCAAGGGGTCCCCAGTTCGATCCTCGGTGACTTCAACATCTGATTCGACTTTCCTCTGATCCGTGTAGCTGTAGCTTTAAATATCTGTGAAACGGAGCACTGACAGAGAGAGGGAGATAAAAGGCGCACCATCGGCTTCCATTGATACCAGTTTTTTAACTGAAGGACTACCGACCTTAAATAAATTAACTTTGCTTTATATTACTGTACTATCAATATTTTCCTGGCCTGGCAATTGTCTTTTACTTCGCTCCAAGGTGTTGAGCTGACTGTGGTCTCATGGGTGGACTGTTGGGTAACAAGCAATGGGAATTTGTTCCCGTGAAGGGGCCATTGGTCACATTAGGGGTTTCTGTATGTCCTGTGCACCTATCCTGATTCCGAGTGAGACAACTGATTGATCCTCAGACTAAGCTGGACAGTCAATTAATAGACCAATTCGGCTAACTCAATGTTGTACCCAATTCAAATCCTCTGGGAATAAAACGTTTTGTTCCAAGAATTTCCATATCATTTAAATGTGAATGCTTCATTGTCATGCAAATTCAACACACAAAGAATCTTAACCCCGAGAGATTTGAATTGGGTACAACATTGAGTTAGCCGAATTGGTCTATTATTTTAAGCAAATGTCGTTTTTTTAAAGACACCTGAAAAATGCGGTGCTGTTGCAATGCTCTACCATCTGGGCTATGAATCCACACAGTTGGCAGCAGGGCAATTTTATTTGGGTTTATAAAAAAGCACCAGTTGCTTAAAGGGGCACTGTTTTACTGTTTTTAGGTTAAAAATGGGTAAAAATCTAAATTAGTACTTTAGCTCACACGTGGAACATTCCTGACAAGTCACTGGCAATATTATGACATATATTTATGGCACAAAGAGCTATTCCTAATTCATATTTAATTTTTGTTGTCTTTCTGAAGAGACTGTCTCCAAACTTGAAAAAAACTGGTTGGTTTTTTCAAGTTTCAATCCATTTCTATCCTCTCCATATTTGGCCGCAAAACAACAAAGAATAGCAGCAATGCGCTTTAATGGTTATTGGTAACAAAACTACAGCATTATTGTTTGGTCTCCATTGATGCAACGAACGTCTTTTAGTGGTCTGAAGTTTCGCTAAAACAGCATGACACTGCCCCTTTAAATTGTCCAGCTACTGTAAATGCGAGGATCACAATTCAGTTCTCTCATTCGTCCGCAACCTGCACTTTAAATATTATCTCATTTCATTTCATTTGTTCTGATTCCCTTGATACAGTCATTAACAATCTCTTTTCCTTCTTTTTATAGTTTTTGGGCATTCCGTGGTCTGTCATATGGTATGTCAGGACCTATGGCTCATTTGCCAGACTCTACAGCGGCAGTGTACAAGTGGATGGATAGCTGGGAAGTCTAACAGTCAAACATCACTCTTACGAACAGAGATTGTGCCGCGGGTAGGCATTACTCGCAGAGAGTGCAAAAACACGTATGCAACAGAACGGCAGTTATAGTGGCTGCTATTTTTTGGAATAACACAGCCAATGACATCCATCTAATTGGCAGTGTAAGGGCAGATTGATTGGTTGATACAGATGTGGAAAATACTTGATGCAAGCAGCTGAGATCATTTCCAATTGAAAGAAAATTTACAAATTTTTAAAGTTAGTGGAGGGCCATATATTTGACCCTTCTTTGACAATTTCATGAGTAGGCTAACATCGATTTTAGATCAGATAATCTTAGTAATATTACAGTACATCAATGTTATATCGGTAGGTACCTTGATACACTCCAAAGGTTTTAAAATACAAAAATATGAAGTACCGGTAAAACAAAACTGATGCTTATTTGACGGACCTCGTAAATAAAAGGAGATCTATTTTTGAAATACCAGGAAGATTCAATTCAAGTGATGACATCATTGGTTCCAAAAGATAACAAATCATAAGAGGAATATCTCTGGTTCTAGTGAAGTGGCGGCATTTTTCAAACTTGCACCAGTAGTGGACATCGTGCAAGACATAAATTTGGCACTGACATGGCAACATTCTGGCATCCATATCTATTTTCTGGTGAACTAACCTTCTCATTTTATTCCTTTCAATAACCAAAAGAACATTTTCCAAAGCGTCAAGCGAAGACCTTGATGAGCCGCCTTACTTGTTTGAATGCCATTACTTATGTCAAACTGGAATAAGATTGCCCTGTTATTTTCAGAGATTCCTAAGGTACCATCAGTGATGTCATCACTTTTCTCACTTGTTTTATGTAGATATGTCAATAGAGCAGTTTTCAAATGAGTGTCGTAAAACCAAAACCAAAGTAATTACTTTGGCCAATCAAAAAGGTCTGAGACAATCCAGAAAACCAATCAAAACTCGAAGTAATTACACGTAGCCGACACAAAGCGCGGGAAAATGTGCACGCGCGTGCCACGATTGGTTTTGGTGTCACTTCTGATTGGTTGAAAAAATGGCACGAGAACTTTGAACCAATCACTGAGTGAAGTAATTATAAACCAAAGTAATTCACTAATTACTTTCGACACTCAATTGAAAACAACTCTATCTTGGAAACCAAATTAATAGGATATTCCACAATTGCAAACATCATTCTTCCCCATTTCAAAGGCCTTTAGAATAACATCATGTTTACTTCATAGGCCACCGTTTGATGTTATTCAAAATATAAATAAGTAAGGTCTCTAAATAATTATTATGTAGAGACCTTGCTTATATATTTGAGGATACAAGGTATTGACACATTAATTTGTTGAGCTTTTTGCTAGATAAATGTAAAAGTCAGAGGTAATAGACCTTTTTTCATGACAACCACCTCCACCCCCCCCCCCCCCCCACCCCCATTCTCATTGCGAGTCCAAGTACTACCAAATTTCTGTGATGGTAATACAAAAAAGCAAAATTAATTTCGATAACAAAGACTTGGATTTGCTGGTTTTGCGATCCCCGTATTTCTTTTTTATTTTCAATGTCTCATACGCGACAATCTTGTTACCGAAGGAAGATTGAAGGGATAACGGGTGCTTTATTCATCTTTTCAACCTCAGTCTCCTGGAGTACCGAATCCTCTTTTGTTTATTGTCTCTGAATGCTAGTTAAAAGTACTGTAAGTGCAGATATGTGGTCCAGCCTGTTGCACTTAAGATCATTACTGAAATTCAATGCTGGGCAAAACAAAAACCGTACCTTTTGTTAGCCTTGTTATGATGAATAGACTGAAAAGAAGCATTTCCTCCCTTTTCTTTTCTTGTGTCCCTTATATTCAGTTGTCCAAAGGGTGGAATATGCGTTATCCAGGGAGTAAATAACTATGCAGTACTATCACGCAGCAGAACAGGCTGGCAATACAGTTACCCTAGATCATTTCATTTTCTAGACATTCTTCTTTCTTTGTTAATGACAATAAACAGGTTAAACGATAGCAGATTTGTTAATTGAAGGAAGAATAATTTAATTTATTTTGCCGGCTAAGAAGTAATTTAGGGTGAATTAGAGTTTAAAAAATTACAGTACGCATATTCCAAATTTCCCTGCTAGAAGTGGTCTCTGCATTTGCTACTCTGATGAGTGCGCGAAAAGAGACCTCTTTTATTGGGTCGATACTTACTGTGTTGATTGTGCAAGGCAGTTACTTAGCGACCAAATCCTCACTTAACAACAGCAGGCTCAACTCACAGTCAACAAACATATCATGTAGCAGTCCAGTCCAAGGTTGGATTAGAGTGAGTTTCGACCCAATTTGGCAGAGCTCTCTTTTCCCATCCTCGAAAGCCCAGTTATTGCAAAAGGAAAAAAAACCTCTGCTTGCAGGGAAGTTTAAAAAAAGAGGGCTGTCTTTCTCTTTAATACTCTGTTGAGCATCATGATTAGCAATCAGTATCCTATTTTAAAATTTAAATGATTCTACATGCATTTAGACCATTTAAATAAGTTGTCAGTTTTAAAACATACCTGTGATTTTAAGTGTCATCCATATTTATAAAAATATTAAAAAGACTGTCTTTCAACCATCATGGTAAAATGTCATCTGATACACGTAAGTTTGGTTCAGTTATGATTTCTCATACATAAACTTAGTGTACAGTACATCACAATCCAATGTCACTTTGTCCAGACACAGCAGTCAAAGATCATGACTTTCTGGGATAGTCTTTGCTTGTCAATACACATAAATAGAGGATATTACACGGTGGCGAGAAGATAAGAATTTTATGCTCACGAGTGAGCGAAGCGAACGAGTGAGATATTGTTCTTGCCACGAGAACATAAAATTCATATCTTCGAGCCAACGTGTAATGTCCTTTTTATTATATGGAGACTAAATATTGAATATTTCCGATTTTATTGTGTTTCAAAGTAGTCAAGTTTTACAAATACGGCTGTGCTTTATAAAAAAAGGCGGGGAAAACAAGGCGGGAATCGTGACGTCATTCAACGATACGACACTCACAAAGGTGACATACGGAAAATACGCCACTCGGGTCCCGGATGAAGTGGCGTAAGGAATCTACGAGTGGTTTAGTTCCCAGTAAAACACTCTCCTCCATATAATAAATATATATAAATAAATATATATATATATACATATATCAACACCAAGATCTACCACGGAGCGTCAGAGGGAGAATTTAAAACCCGATACAACAATCACACTAAATCCTTCAGGCATAAAAAGTACTGCAGTGAGACGGAGTTATCGAGGCATATCTGGAGTCTAAAGGACAATAACATCAATTACACGCTACGCTGGGCAATAGAGTCTTTCGCCTCACCATACAAATGTGGATCAAAGAGATGCGACCTGTGCCTTATAGAAAAGTTGTACATAATAAAAGCAGATACGCGCCACCTACTGAACAAAAGAAACGAGTTAATTTCTAAATGCAGACACAAGAACAAATACCTTTTGTCGAACTTAAAATAGCACGCTCCCCTAGAGTATTAGAATGGTCTTTAAATGAGTTAGAATGCAAATGTAAGATCTGTAGCCTGATGATTGTCCAAACATGAAACTTGAAGTCGCTACGCTGTGAAGTTGTCTTTCTTCTAAACGTTATATATATACATATATATTGTATGTACTAAAACAGTGGATAGCCTTGAACATGCGCGCTTATTGGCAACTCAAAATCTGGATATCCCCTTTGCTATTCACCTCCGAGCAATTCGTGTGGAATTTGCACCCGAAAATGTCTTTTTGCGACTCGGTAAATATCCACCACTAGCCACCTCCACTTCGGTGAATAAATGCTGAATATCGCATATTATTTGCCACATGACTCGGTTTCCTTTGTTCTCGCAAGGGATGATATTGAATATTCCCCGCCAATAATAAATTGTCTGAAACGCTGGTAGCGGCCTTTGATTGTAACAGGGAAGTGCGGGGCTGAGTTATTCCCCTACAGTTATTCCCCTGAAAACATCAAATACCCTACAATATTACTGCACCAAATAACACTTCCATTTTATTGAATCATTTAATAACATTATCTGAATTCATTTTATACAATTTAAGTTTCATTTCATGTCAAATACAACTTTGCAGTTAGCAAACGTAAACGTGGAACTAGATGAAGTAGCCACGCTACTACGACCGTGAGCAATTTTCTTACGCGGAGGCTCACGATGTCTTAGGAAGTTGCAAAACATCGGACACAGCCTCTCGTTCCTTTGAGCTAACTCTTTGATATTCGTGCAACGATTTCACATTCCTGTATCCAGTTCGCTCCATAACAAGTTTTCCAGGTACCCCCTTTGCTAAAGCTAAGGTACACGTGGTAGCCCTTTAATATAGTGCCCTTCGAAATTTGCTTTCTTTCGCATATCAGCAACTACAGATCTCAAAGAATTTTTTCCTATTGGTGAACGAGTAAACCAAATCTCATCACCTGCACTACACTTCCGTTTCGGAGTTAAATAAAATACACTACCTCCAATTACATCATTTGGGCATTTACTTGCATACTTCTTGTATAAACGAATTACGCATCTCTTTGGATTCACAATGTTCTCATGATGCTCGACAACTTTTGCCTTGACTTTGCGATGTTGTAATCCTCAAGCATAATTCTTTTCCGCAAAAGACGTGTACTTTAGTCTTGTTCTTTCGATTAAGTCTCCGTCAATAACTTTCAATTGAGAAAAACGGAGCTCTCTGTGTTCTTCGCCACTTGGAAGCGAAAAGTACTTGCCAAATAAAGTGTTAACCAAGGTGCGAGGGTCATCTTCACCCAACAGTCCCTTCGACCACAGAATCTCTTCGTCTCCTGATATTGGTTTTGCCTGTTTGACATTGACTCACAATCCAGTACCAAACTTTCACCTTCGCAAGACGACTGAATAGTACCAGAAAAACTGCTTTGAGTAATGAAATTATCATCACTGGAGTCCGATTCACTCATACTTCGACATCAGCTGAACTTGATCAAGCCGGTAATCCACAGTGTAATTTAAGTCCCGAGAGACTACATATATATTTGTTTCTTTGCAAATCTTCATCAAGGTGTTTTGCCGACATCTCAAACAACAGTGCATTTTCTAGAAAACCTCACCAATGTGTAACATAAGCATTTTATCGGATATATCAGATTTATTCACCTCGGGCGGAACCAGACCTGAATAAATCTGATATCCCCTCCTTACATATTATGGCTGAATATATGACACAGTTTTGATATTGAGTACTGATTTATTGGAGGCCATAGATTAAAATGTGAAGAGCTTATGCTGACAAGGCAAATTTCTAATTTCTAAACAAAGATTTTGTATTGCTCATTGCCTACTTTTTTCCTATTGCTACCAGGTAATTTTATGCAGACCTTTACATGTAGTTAGATTGCATAACCTTGTCCGTTATTCAGTCAATCTGTTCCACAGAAAGGATGCCTTGAGGAGTGTACGGATATGGCTTTTTTCCAAAAGGGTTTTTGTGTATGACAACACCCATTTTATCCAAGAGTTCATTGATCTTTTTTAAGGCTGAGGGATGCACATGAATGCAGCCAAGGCTGTTGAAAAAAATGTGTCTCAGAATCAGTTCTTTTCTCCACCTTAAATAATGATATTATGACATGTCATGGTTACCCCATAATAAGTTCTCAGGATTGAAACCAATTTATGTGTGACTATCTTGCACCTGTTTTTGCGCGACTTATGTCCAGTAATGTACGCAACATCGAAAATGGCAAATTTAACTAAAATTTGCTGATTTCTACACTTTCTCGTTTGCAATTGATTTGCCACAACATGTACTTCTTTTTTCCCCAACGTTTAGGGAAACTCAGTCAAATTTATCATAAATTCGTTCTTGCATGTAATTTCTGGACTTATCTCTTTCCCACACATAACACCAGCTGCATGTATACCTAGTATTTTCTTGCCTCAACTCATTGTCTCCTCTTTGTGACTTTAGGTAAGGTTTTGGTTCAAAAGACTCTCACAAACCACTTTCTCAGCAGTAATCATGTTAAACTTGAACAATTGTAATCATTGCATCAACTGAGCTCTAAATTGTGAACAAGGCTGCTTATACATGTGTACCCTGTGTTGTGCAGTAAACTACAGCCATCTACCTGTTTGGCATAGGTTTTGATGCATTCCAGTTGTCCCATTCTCCAGTGTGAAGCAGAATACCACTTCGGTAGTCACTCAGGAAAGTGTCATTTTTATTTCGCCCAATGGCAGCATTTCCTAAAAGGTTTCAAGTATATTTCAAGACAGTAATACTGAAAAACTGAGCAATAACAGAACCCAAGGCTCATGGCAAGTATAACAAGATACACACAATTGAGAAATCCTGGCTGCCCAACAAACTATAAATCAGGTTTGGAAATTTCGTATTAATACATGTAGTAATGTTCTGATTTTAAATTATCTTTGCTTTTCTGTTGTAACTTAATTTGATTCAAACCTTCTTGTCCCTTGACTGCCCGTAAGACAGGATATCTGAATTTAAAAAAAAGTCAACTTTTTAAGAAAAATTTTGGTAATTGACTTTGTTAATTTTGTGGCTCAAATCCCCACCACTTTGCACCCCTACCCCCAGAAGTTTGCATTGTTGCCATATTTTTATTGCCTGTACTTTGCCGTTTGACATTTCAGGGACTGACTCTTGTAATAAAAATACTGATAACAACAATAATAATAATAATAATAATAATAATAATAATAATAATAATAATAATAATAATAATAATAATAATAATGGGCACTGGGATAGAAAAGGCTGGTGCCAACAACCCAAAAGCCACCCATGTTAGGGTTACAACAACCTCATTTGATGAGAGAATGTCAAATACTGAATTTCACACTAATGACGTCAACGGCACTGAAACTTGTAGTGAAGGTGTCGCATCCGGCAGGTGTCCTGTGGATTAGCAGCGCAGGCCCGGTCGTCATCCTTCTACTGCTGAACAACGACAGAAGAGATTAGGATGGTCAAAGGAGCATAACAAACGGTTGTTTGAATGTTACATCAGAAGTGAACCAGAGAGACTGGGGTTCAGAAAAAGATTGCTATACCTGTGGAAAGCCCGTAACATCAACAACGAACTAACAGAGGTCACCGAGCAGAGATTGGCTGATCAAATAAGCCAGATTAAGAACAAGAAGTGGCTAGAGACTGTGGAGCAAGAGGAAATAGCCATACGAGTAAGACATGAACATCAGGATATTGAAACTACAGAGCTCCATGCCACAGAATGAAAATCAGAAGACTGAAACTACGGAGCTTCTTACCACAGATACACCAGACCATACAACAACATCTGATACCCAAGACGAACACCAACTTGAAGAGGAACCAAGAGTTTTCACTGCTGAAGAATCAGCCCAGAACTGGAAGCCCTTTGCGACAGGGTCCTAGAAATTATACAACTAGAACAGAGAATAGGATTACCATCACTGAAGTCATGCGAACGAACGAAGCTGAAAGCAGAAGTGGGAAAAAACAATAAAGCCGTCAAAAGGATTCAGAGACACAACATCACTGAACTGAATTCTTTAATGTATGCAGCTGCATAAGTTACTACAGAAGGAATGGGAATGACAAAAGGGAGGAAAGGGAGAAGAACTGAAGAGAAGGATTGAGGAAGTCCGAAGAGGAAACATGAGACTGAAACAAAGAGAGAGGGAAAGGTTGAACAGAAAATATCATCTTGAGGAAAGGGGCACTTTGTATTTCGCAGGCATGTTGAAACAAGGCTGGTGGAGTTAATATCAAAAGATACGTCGAGAGATGTCTACAGTTAAAAAAGAACCACCTGTTTATAACCAATCAGAAGCTGTTATACAAAAAACTATATGTAAATAAACGAGGATAAACGGTGTTACCTTATCATACTGAAGCAACCTCCTTCTGGAGCAAGATCCGGTCGGAGGAAGTCGGTCACAATGAGAGAGCATCTTGGCTAGAGGATGTAGAGGTGGAGTTCAGTACAACAGTGGGGCAAGAAGATACCAGCATCACTGTAGAGGATATTAGAAATGGAGTGAGCAAGATGGCAAACTGGAAGGCAGCCGGCCCCGATCTTGTTCAGGGGTTCTGCTTTGAGAAACTGACAGGATTGCACTCTAGATTGCAAGAATGCTTGCAAGACTGTATATGTCAAGGGAATGTACCAGAGTGGATGGTCAGGGGAAGAAGAGTTTTGATACAAAAGGACACAGCGAAGGGTGCCCAGGCCAGCAACTACCGCCCTATTGCCTGCCTACCCATGATGTGGAAGCTCTTGAGACGGGTTATGGGAGAGAGGTTATACCACTACTTGAAAATGAATGGACTGCTAAAAGATGAACAGAAGGGGTGCAGGAAGGGATCCCGAGGAACTAAAGTTGGAGGCAAGGCAATCCTGAAGAACTGCCGGAGAAGGTTGACAAACTTGTCAATGGCTTGGATAGACTACAAGAAGGCATATGATGTGGTGCCGCATTCATGGATCCTGAAATGCCTGGAGATGGTTGGGGCTGCCAAGAATCATGATCTCTATAATCAGCAACAGCATGGTGAACTGGAAGAAAGTATTGACATCAGGAGGAATGGCTCTCTGGCAGGTGGACATTAGGAGAGGAATTTTTCAGGGTGACTGCTTGTCACCAACACTGTTTATAGTGATCATGTTACCCTTCACCCTAGTACTACGAAAAATGAGAGCTGGATACAAACTGGCAGAGGACATGAAGCCCATTAACCACCTACTATTCATGGATGATCTGAAGCTGTACAGAGCTAGCAAAGATCAACTAGACTCACTTTTTCAAGTAGTAAGGAGCTTCTCGCAAGACATTAAGATGTCGTTTGGGCTAGACAAGTGTGCTGTCCTGGAAATGAGAAGGGGAAGACAAGTTGGCAGTAGCGGAATAGAACTACCCAACGACCAGCATATCGGGGAAATAGAGGAGGAAGGCTACAAATACCTTGGCATGTTACAGTTGGTCCAGACTCTCAACACCAAGATGAAAGGTAAGACAAAAAGATCTTTTAGATCTTATAACCGCGCTTTGAAAATGTATCTGTTTTTCTTACCACTATAGTCCCAACGTAGTACACCTTCGAAAGCAGTCCTTGTTGATTCACTGACGACTATAGACACAAAATCACCTGATCAATCTGTAGCACAACAACTGACAACAACGACTGCACATGAACATATTGAACCATCACTTATAGCCGAGGTGAAATCTCTGATTGCACCATCAGTCATAGCCATTGTAAAATCTCAGATGACATAATGGTCTTAATTAATCTGGAACTTTCTTCGGGATATGTATGGGTATGAATGATACGATAATAACACTTTTAACAACTTACAGCTTTCTTTCTTAAAAGTCACGATTAAATTTAATTGGCTTTTTCCATGAGTAAAGGGCTAGCAAAGTAGTCACATGAGTCACCTATCTCAAGAATTACCTTAGCCACGGCTATTTTTAGTATGGTGGTTATTTTCCTATCCATGTAAGTTGCTACGTCGACACATTCCAGGGATGAGGTAATGGCTTTTTATGTATTCAATACTCGCTTCGAATTAAGCGCTTCAATAACACAAAAAGGAAATATATTTTGTTCTAAATAAAGAGTGGAATATTCGTAAAATTTTAAGTACATTAACGTTTTAACAGCTTTTGGCGAATAAACATAAGTGGCGTGACTTAAAGTCCCACTGACTATTTGGCCGAGTGGAAGTTTGGATCAGCTCACCGACAAAACGTAAAAAATTAATAAACAACGTGCAGAGCAAGAACCGCGCTCGGCCCATGGCCGCGCGGTTAATAACATCGGAGTATATCAGAAGAGTCAAGAAGTTGTGTAGATCAAAACTCAATGGAGGAAATTTGATCGATGGCATCAATACCTGGGCTGTAGGTGTAGTACGCTACAGTGCGGGGATTGTGGACTGGACAATGGAGGAGGTAGCCAACGTGGATAGAAGAACTAGGAAGATCTTGCCAATGAATGGCTGTCTGCACACCAGGAGTAATGTTGCGAGGCTGTACCTGTCGAGAAAGGAAGGGGGAAGAGGACTGATCGGCATCGAGGAGTGTGTAAGAAGGGAGAGCAAATCCCTTCATGGCTACCTAAGAGAGAGCACAGAGTGGATGCTTCAAGCTGCGTTGAAGGAGAAAGTGATTGTTGAAGAAGAGAGTCTGCAGGACAATGAGAGAAGGAGGAAAGACGAGAAAGTTAAAAACTGGACAGAGAAAGCCCTACATGGTGCGTTTGTCCAACAAATATCAGATGAAGCTGGAGAGGAGTCTTGGAGATGGTTCAGGAATGGATTCTTAAAAAAGGAGACAGAAGGTACTCGATCAAGTACAGCATAGATAAGACCTCAGAGACAACACTGTGTAGATTGTGTGGAGATGACACTGAAACAGTACGACACATTGTCAGTGGATGCAAGAAGCTTGCCCAGAGAGAGTATAGGAGGGTACACTGAGAGATGTGCAGGAAGTATGGCATAGAGTGTAATGACAAGTGGTATGACCATCAACCCTTGCCAACTACAGAAAATGGAAAAGTGAGGATTACCTGAGACATGACTATCTTCACATACAAAGTGCTGAAACATAATCGGCCAGATATTACTCTAGTGCATAAAGACACACAGAAATGGACACTTATTGACATAGCTGTGCCAGCGGACGAGAACTAAAGAGGAGAAGGTTGAAAAGTACCAGGAACTCGCATCGGCCATCCTTGGAAGTGCTCACCTGTTGCGGAAAGTGTTGTCTCTAAGTTACGCGTAGTTGCTGAGACACAATAAACATTACCCAGTAGAACACCCAACGACTGGAGAGAAACGAGTAATAAAAATATATAAATAAATAATAATAATAATCATCATCATCATCATCATCATCATCATCATCATTATCATCATTATAATAAAGTAACCCAAAACCCTCAATTTGGCAAACCCTAGGCCTAAAAACCACGTTTAGACCTAGGGTTACCCAAATTGAGGATTGTGAGTTACTTTCCAAAAGGTCAAATAATGACCTGCAACAAGTGACCCGTGTTTTAGACCCGCCGGTTTGGTTGCCCGGCTTTTGAAACTGGGACACCTAAACTTTTTTAATTTCAAGCACTGTCATCATCATCAGAATCACATTTAATAACCCATGCTCATTTGTTGAAATGCTAATAAAAGTATTCAAAAAGGACTTACGGCCCATATAACTTTGGAATTGGCTCTTTACTGTTGCGGTCAAATGTCTAAAATTCAACCATGCAGAAAGAAAAAATCTCAGAAGTGGTCTGCCAATAACATCGAGGCCCCCTCTCATTGTTCCCCAAAACCCCTTCATGTCTATCTATACTGGAGGGTGTAAACTGCAGGTTGCAGGTTAGGGTTGAAAGTCACTGTTTCACCATAGCTGAAACAACCCAAAACTTTACTATTACTTACATTAGGCCTAAAAAAGTAATGTTTAAGCCTAAGGTTAGTATTTTGTCAAGGTTTGGGTTGTTGCAGTTGTAGTAAACGAATGACCTGCAACCTGCAGTTTACACCCTCCACACTTAAACGGACCGTGGTGGGCAAAACCCTGTCCCCCAGTCCATGAGGCCCTGACAGGGTGGGGGGGGGGGGGGGTCCCGTGTCGCTTGTCTGAATTTTAAAATCACACGTGACGGGGTTTAATCGGCTCATTCTCGGTCTTAACGTCTCTGTCGGAATTTTGCTGGGAAAAGATGTCTTTTGTCGGAATTTCATTTTATGTGCTGTCGCTACTTTTTGGGCTATGTCACTTGTCGGAATTTACCCTGTCAGGGCCTCGTCCATGGACTACCCAAATGGACTACGCTGAAAATACTATTTCGATTGAGTACTGTAATGGTCTATAGGTAAGCGGTATCTCAAATAGTGCTTACTTAAGCCTAAACACCCATTTTAACTGGTGCTGATCAACAGTATTTAAGTCTAAGCACCCATTTCAAAAAGGTTGTTGTGTTATGTTGCCAATTACTTCACATATAGGTGAAGTGAAACCTGTTAGGGTTAGGGTTTAATTCCCGGATTTAGTTGCATGTGGCCATGCATGCGGAGGAAAGTAAACAAAGCATGAGCAATGTAAGTATATAATTAATTCAGTTCTTTCAATAGCACTCATTCAAAGTGGTATTTTTAAGAGTTAGTCCATTATAGGGTAGTCCATGGACCTGACATCAGTGTTTTGTCCACCACCCTCTTATACTCTTCATGGTTAAGTGCTTTTTGGGAGTTAAAATTGAGTCACAGTGTTACAACCTTAAAAGCCCTGTATACACTATACAGGGCTTGAAATTGAAGAAAAAGTCCAGTCGCAACGTCGCAAATTTTAATCCCAAAATAGTCGCAAAATCGTCGCACTGCATTGTGTTGTCAGCAGTGAAGCAAAACAAAATATGAGCCCACGATACTTGCATTTAAACAGACCGCTGAAAATGGCGAATAATATCGAAGGAATGGAGATGTGCACGTAACATCGCTGCGAAACCAGGGGCACCCAACGTCAATTGGTGTTGGCATATACATTGATCAAAGATTCAAATATACAGTTATTGAAAAAACCTCTAATGAAGCTTATCAGGCTCTCTGGGTTGAGTTGCATTTGCCAAAAAAATCAAATATGATTTGTGGTGTAGTCTATAGACAGCACAATTCACCAGAACATTTTCAAGAATATTTTGATGAAACAATTGAAAAACTTAGCGCCTCTGGGAAGAAAATTATCTTCATGGGTGATACTAATTTAAACCTTCTCCGTTTTCATTCCTGTAAATATGCTCAAAACTTTATTCTCTCCCTGCAAAGCTTTAACTTAATGCCAACAATCGATAAACCAACAAGAGTGTATAATTAACAATTATTCCATGAGCGCACGTTGGATATGAGATGGTAAATAGCCAACGAGGCGCGTAGCGCCCGAGTTGGCTATAACCAGTCTCATATCCAACAAGCGCGAATGGAATAATTGTTTTATTAAATTCCTTTAAACTCCAAAAGTTTAGAAAGTACGAAATGCGAGCGAAAAATGCGAGCAAATCCAAGCGAAATAAAAAAAACTGGACGAGAACCGATGCGATGTCCTGTAACACCTTATGGGCAGACAGACGCGGGCTCGTCACAAAAACATTTCTTACCTTTTCGCGTACGTCTAAACGTGGGAATTTAACCCAGCTGTCCAGAAAAACTGTTTTTTTGCTTTCTTCAGAGAGAAGTTTCGCTTTGCGGCGAAGAAACTTTTAGCTTGGCAACTCTTAGATCAATCATTTACCATATAAGGTCAAACCAAGGTATATGAGCTGATAACCGAGATTGAGTGAACCAATCAGAGCACGAGAATTGCATTATCCCAGGTTGAGAATTTAATAATAATTCTTATTCACTTATTGACAATATCTTTATAAGTAATCTTGAAGATTATAAAACCAGTGGCAACATAATTTCCGATCTAACCGATCACTTCTCACAATTTTGTTTTCTTCACTCGGATAAAACTATTTTCAAGCATGATTGTCACAAAAATTTAGCACGGGATTATTCAAGCTATTCTGAAACAGAATTCCTACACGACCTTTCCCAACTTGACTTGATCCAAGCAGTCTCAAAAAACACTGATGTGAATAAATCTTTCTCTGAATTTTATAATAAATTAAATGATCTTCTCAACAAGCACGCACCGTTAAAGCCAGTCTCAAAGCGCATGATTAAGCGAATATCAAAACCTTGGATAACTAAGGGAATTAGAAAATCAATTAAAATCAAAAATCAACTCTTTACTTCGGGTGACACTGATGCCTACAAGACCTATCGTAATAAAGTTTTGATGCTCACACGAATAAGCAAAAAAATGTATTTTCACAAATATTTTGAAGACAATTTGAAAAATACTAAAAAAGTATGGGAGGGCATCAATAGTCTTTTAGGTCGTAAGAGTAAAGCTCACAAAGTTATAACCTCTTTAAAATGTCCACAAACCAAGCAAGTATCTTATAATACCTCCGAGTTTCCTGATATAATGAATAAGTTTTTCTCCTCAGTTGGACACAACTTGGCGTCTAAAATGCCATATCCAATTAAACAATTTTCTGAATATCTCCCTCAGGTAAATTCCCCTGGTTCTTTCTTTTTCAACCCCGTCTCTTCTTCTGAAATTGAACTGGAAATAGTGACTATTCCTCAAAATAAAGCACATGGACTGTATTCCTTTCCCACTCATATTTTAAGATCAGCTAAACACATTATTAGCCAACCTTTGTCTGTACTACTGAATAAATCACTCGAATACGGAATTTATCCAACTAAGTTGAAGCTTGCTACAGTAATTCCGATTTACAAAATCGATGATCCAGCTGAGCCTTCTAAGAATAGGCCTAAATCACTTCTCACTCTATTCAACCGTATCTTTGAAAAAATTATGTATTATCGCCTTAAATCATTCCTCGAGAAAAAGAATATATTCAATGATTCACAATATGGTTTCCGTGAAAAGCGTTCCACTGAGCATGCTATCCTAGATATAATTAATCAAATTGAAAATAACATGGACAATAAGATGTATTCATGCGGCATATTTATTGATTTAAAGAAAGCTTTTGACACGGTAGATCATTTAATATTATTGCAAAAATTGGACCATTACGGTGTACGCGGGGTAACAAATAATTGGTTTGCCTCTTACCTGCTTGGGCGGCAACAAACAACTCAAATTGGAGCCAAAAACATATCAAAAAAGGAAGTAATATTATCAGGAGTCCCGCAGGGATCGGTGCTAGGACCGTTGCTTTTCCTCGTCTACATAAATGACATATCTAACAGTTCTGATCAGCTTAAATTTTATTTATTTGCAGACGATACTAACCTCTTGTATGCTGATAAAAACCTTAGGGAGCTAGAGATTAAGGTTAATACAGAACTTAGTAAGATCTATGACTGGTTAGTTGCTAATAAGTTATCATTGAATATAAAAAAATCTAACTTTGTTATATTTCGACCAAGACAAAAGATCTTGAACTATCAAGTAAACTTAAAGGTGTTTGACCATCACACTAATAGCTATATCTCTTTGGAGCGTAAGAAGTTCATCAAATACTTAGGCGTGCTCATCGATGAAAATCTTTCATGGAGCTCCCACCTTGCTCACGTTGCATCAAAAATAAGTAAATCAATTGGTATCATCTCTAGGATAAGGCATTTTGTACCACTGAGTACTTTACACCATATCTACAAGTCACTCATTCAACCATACTTAATGTATGGTATAGTAGCGTGGTGTAATACTGCAAAAGTTCATAGAACTAAACTTTTGACCCTTCAAAAACGAGCTCTTCGCCTAATGTATTTTGCTGATTACAAATCTCATGCAATACCTTTCTTCATTTCTTCTCGTCTTCTTCCTTTAGATATGCTCTATTTCAAATCTGTGGCTGTGATTATGCATGATGTATCAAACAAATTGACACCTCCTAATATATTTAACCTATTCACCCATCAAGCTGATATTCATCCTTACGAGACGAGATCATCGCAAAGAGGAGATTATTTTCTTAAACGTTCGAGAATAGATATTCAAAAAAGATCTTTCTCAAGAATTGGCGTTAAAATTTGGAATAGCATATCTCGTGAAGTCCGCCAGATGTCAAAATCTAACTTCAAAAATAATGTTGATGATATCCTCTTACAAAGACTGCTAAAATATGATGATTACATTGATGTTTCGATAATATTGGCAAATTTTGACTCCTTAGTTTAGTATGTCAGGTAGTTAAAAATTTATTTATTCAATTTAAGCTACTTTTTTCATGTTTATTTATGTTATACTGTACAAGTTTTAAGCTGTTCTCCACTGCACTAACTGTATTCTAAAACTAATTTATTTTATTTTATTTATTTATTTATTTTCATGTGAATGTGTAGTTATGTATTTGTAACCATTTTATCTGGAATATTTATTGTAAGCAATGCTCGCCTCGACTAGCTATTGATAAATGCGATCATTGCATAGTTTTGTGATATTTTATGCAAGATACATAATAAAACCTACAAAACCTACAAACCTACAATTTTCGGAAAATATCTGTTCGACAGACGATTTGAGATCTAGAATTTTCGAAACATTTGTTGTAAAATTCCTTGCTTGTCTCCCTTTCCTAGGATTTTCGAACATCTAAAACATGGTATAATTGCCCATTTTTAACGGATTTTTACCCTGAAAAGGTCACCTAGAATTTTCGGGAGCCTTTTTTCTGGTTGAAATTTTCTGTTAACGTTGTTTTTGGACTATGCAAGGAATTCATAGTTAAGGAATTTGCGGTAGCCTCGTACACGCCTAACAGGAAACTTAAATAGTAGATAAACCTCAACTTTAATTAAGCAGTTTAGTTTTTACCCGATATCTGAATTGGACATGTTTCATGTGATTTACTGCTTACCTGTTACACTGTTTTATGGTTTATATCTCAACCAAGGAAAATTAAGAAAACTCGCCATAGAAGTAAGTTTATGATCGCTGTTATAATATTACCAATCATTTCAGTTTTGTTAGTTTTATACGGATTTCATAAGTTTTGGATATTGACGAACAGTAGCCGCATGGTATAATGATTGTTAAAAGTCTTTATCAGTTATTCCCGCTTCGCTCGTTTCATATGTTTTATTACCAATTGATTTAGTTAATTAGAATATATTGTACATTTTAATTTCAGGTCGAATAAAAAACATTATCAATTATACGGCGACTTTCAGATTGAAAGAAAATTTAATTCTAGCAAAAGTTTCAGAAAAGTGGCAACTGCTAACCCTTTTGTTTTGAAAGAGCGAAGGTGAAAACAAGTCGCAAATTTGTTACTTCTCCAGATATTTTAGTCGCAAAGAGAAAAAATTCAGTCGCGGATGCGACTGTATTGGTCGCAATTTCAAGCCCTGCTATAGTGGGTAAACAATCTGTAGATATGCGGACTAGTTTGCCTTTATGTTCAAGTATAAGATGTAATTAATTTTAAGTATGTGCACTTGCGCATAAAATTAACCTGAGACCTTGAAGTCATACTTGCTATAATTATAATTACTGTAAAGAACACAGTGGCATTGCATTTGGAATATTTCAAAAAATTTAAATTTAATGAACCCTTTCTTACTGAAATGGCTGAAAATTTTGAAAAATGTCCGATTTTTTGGGCAAACTTCGGAATTCTCAAAAAAATAGAAAATACAAGTCGTATAATAGCCTAATTAGTATGGATCGAAAGCGTAAGTATCATAGATTTGTACTATGGAAAAAACCGCTGGAAAGAAGACTTATTAGACGAGAAAAAACAGTTTTTCCAAAAGTATCGAAAATGCCCATTTTTTGCCAAATAGCAAAGGGGGTACCAAGGGAAAACTTTAAAAAATGACCGATTTTTTGGGGCAAACTTCCGTAGTAGTAGTGGTAGTAGTAGTAGTAGTAGTAGTAGTAGTAGTAGTAGTAGTAGTAGTAGTAGTAGTAGTAGTAGTAGTAATACTATTTAATTATTTTATGGAACATACAATTAGTCCTGTTGGAGTATTGCCATTTCTTGTCAGCTGATTGATTGCTTTGCCGGTCAAATTGTTAATGCTGCCATGACAACGTGCTACAAATGTGTACATTTCCTGTGAAGAAAAAACAAGACAAGTAAATGAGTTTTAATACTCATTGTTGGTACGGCCATTGACAGTAAGGATATCATGTTACAGACGTGTGCAAAGGCCTGTTTAAAAAAGATAATGTAAAGCGTGCCTATATACAAAAAAAAAGGAAAGGAACTTTATTTAGGAGCACTAATTGGGGACACTGTAAACTGAAACCAACAAACTCAAGATACAAGGACAAGAAATACAAGTTTTCTCCCAGTCCTGAATTAACCCATGTACAACTGTCCATAATCAGTAATTTACAAATTTTCTTATTCTATTGATCAGAAATATATTCCAAGGGGTACAAAAGCTGACAAGTGACATCACCCTAACTGGTGACACACACTGGTACTTTCATTTGCAAAAAGTGACCTGAATAAGCTGCAAAACTTTAACAGCAATTTACAGTGTGATAATGGCAAAATCGCAGAATAGTAGAGCCAAATGAAGGGTGCTATTCTCCTATTTAGCCATAGACATACTCTAGCTCCAATTGTACGATTGGAGAATGGCCTGACCCTGGGATTAGGCCTCCGTTTGAGGGCTTTCATTCATTCCTCCAGTTACCTGTCCTGTAACTTCATTCATCCTAAAGTGAGATTTCGAGATTCATTTCTATTAAAGACAATCGACTGACCTTACCACATTATTAGAGTCATAGAGGGTACCATATGTTTCTATTGTGCGGTCTTTATAAACAGGAATATGGACCTGCAAGAAAGTAAAAAGAAAATATAATATTAATAAAATGTAATAAGGATTTATTTCATCATTATTACCAATCCAACCCTTGAATGTCCTTACCTGTGAGTGGTAAATTTACTTAAAAACGCAAATTGATTATTATTCTTGTGACAAAAGCTCTCCAACTAGTTAGAAATAGCTTGAGTTGCTGGGAATTGCGCCGTTTAACCTTACTAGGTAAAATTGCTTAAAAACCTTATTGCCTCTCAATTTGTTTACATTTTGTTACCTCTGCCAACAAACCACAGCGCTATAGAAGAGATAAATAGTATGTTCTTCAACTTTTTATGGGATGATAAAGGTGACAAAATAAAGCGCGATATTATGATTAGCGACAACGGGGGGCTACGAATGATTGACATCAAACTATTCAGCAAAACTCTCAAGTCAAGTTGGATGGCAAAATGTTTGGACTCAGAAAACCATGGAAAATGGAAACTTTTGTTTGATCTGGAAAGTACAATTTTCTGGTGAGGAAATTTTTCGAGGCAACCTTAGTAAAGAAGATTTATCAAAGCACTTGAAAATATCGGATACCTTTATTTCAGAAATACTTCGAATCTGGACCGACATTAAAAATTCACTCCACTGAACAGCTCAGCTGAAAGCGCAGAATTTATGGCAAAACTCTCTTATACGAGTCGGAAACAAACCCGTACACTATAGATCATGGTCTTCAAAAGGAGTTAGAAACGTGGGTCATCTGATGAAAGACACGACGAATTTTCTATCTTTCCTGGACTTTACAGAACGTTTTGATATCAAAACAAACTTTCTCACTTTCCAAGGGGTGATAGTAGCGATTAAAGCCCTATGGAAAAGCAACGAAGAAAATCTACAAATTTTACCACCAACTACAAATCTTTCACTGATACTTTTTTAAGACAAGACAACCAAACAGATTGGTATATAGAATTCTCGTTGGCAAAAGCAGAAAAAACCGGACTGCAGATTCAAACACAGTGTACCGATCATCTTTTCTGTGCACAAAGATCTCAAAACTAATCGTCTTTCAATTTAAGCTACTACACAGGAGATTATCGACCAATTCACTTGGCGGCAGTCGACTGTTAATCGCTGTAACGTAAGATGACAACTCAACAATGGGGAACCCAAAGTATTATACACCCTTTCACTCTTTAACCCTAAAAATGGTTTCTTTAGAGATTCCACTGTAGATCTGTCCAATGCCAGATGATTTTACTCAGCAAATGAGAAACCCTGAGGGGTGAAGAGGTCAAAAGACAAACATAATGGCAATCTTTACATGGTTTTAATTCACCCAAGGCCAGACAATTATCAGCACATTTTGCTTATACCGTTACAGCAAAAATTCATAACTTGTGTGTTTGCAAAAATACCTTAAATTTATATCCAAAAGGTACAGTGCCTTTATCTTTATAACCGTCACTCATCAGCTGATCCAGAACAAGGGAGGCTGTCGTAGCATCAAACACTCCAGTACTAAATTCATTAAACAAAATGTGAGAGAGCAAAATGATTATTTCAAAGAGGGGGATAGTTCCTCCCATTCACCATACTCCGCTCTCCTGCCTCCCATGCATTTGTCTTTCAAATCTTACTCAAGGCCTCAACAGTACATTAGAGATCTAAGATCTGGAGAAAAATAATCCCACCTAAGGCTGCAATCGGCGTCAAAATTGTTGAGGCACTCTTATCCTTTAGAGTCGATTTCAAGAAGCTCGGTGCGAAAATGGCCTCCTCCCCCGCACCCCCGGGACAATGTTGTGTTTTTCTTCTGTTTTCTACGAGCCTTGTCAACAGCGGTACAACATTGATTAGGATGGGGGAGGGAGGGGTATCCCGGAAAAATACTTTTTGGACAAGTTTACTTTGCAAACAATGAATGTGTCGTTGCCAGCGTGCTCTGTTGGCAACTGTCTCAACTAATTTTGTCGCCGATTATGGCCTAATGTTAGAAGATTAGCAGTGAGGAGATGTGGAGTGAAGATTTCCAGTAATGACAGGTCACTTTTCACCCGTCACTCATTACAAAACCTTACTAATGCTCAATTTAGGCCTCATTAGGCCTAAAAACGATGTTTAGGCCTAAGGTTAACCAATTTGAAGGCTTGGGGGTTAGAGCAAAACAATGACCTGTAACAAGTGACTCGTGGAATGTAACCCGTGTTTTAAACCTGCCATTCCAGTAAAGCATGAAAAATAAAAACCACTCTCCCCAAGGTATGGGACAGGATTGAAATATCCAGACCCTTAGGACGCGTTCGATTGACCCTATTCCGGAATAAGAATACGTGGAGTGATGATTAAAACGGGATGTTTTGTGCGTTTCGAAGCAGCAAGGGTGATAAAAATTTGTTTAAAATAGTATTTTAGCAGATGTTTGACAATTTTAATGTGAATCTCTGTAAAAACGAAGAATTTTAACGTTGTATTCCATATATTCCTATTCTGGAATACGGTCAATCGAACGCACCCTTGATCTTTGAGTTGTCCTAAAATAATGTGATTCTCCCCTGTTACGAATAAATACACCATTCATAAAGCTTGTGTTCAACAAAGCTAAAAGAATCAACATTATAAGAATTAAAATATCATATCTACCGTAATTCTTGAAGGGAGGTATAACCAAAGATTTTGCTCATGTTATCATGAAGAAGTGGAAACATGGTGGAGTGGTGGTCAGTGTGCCAGACTCCCAGTGTCGTAGGTCGGAAACAGAGTTTTGCCAACATGTTGTTTCCTTGGACAAGAAACTTGCTACACACTCTCTCTCCCCACCCATGCGCATTTAATGGTAACCGTCAAAATGCTACTGGCCAGGGCTAACTGTGTGATGGACAAGCATCTTGTTCAGGAGTCGGAGGAGGAGCAATACTCTTCATGCTACTAGCTTGAAACCGGAATAAGCTCCAGTTGTGTGAACCTGGGCAGGTTGTGTATGACTTAATGTCATCAAAAAGTGTGCAAGAGCTTTGTAGAATGCCTCTTCAAGTCCTCTTATAAGTTCTCCACATTTAAAGGATTAGCGTGACTTACAATTGACAGCCCTTAATTTTTTCTCCCATCTTGATTATATTTTTCTTACCTCACACACCCAAGCACAGTCATGGCTTGTTCACAATAACATTACTTACTCCTTTAAAAAATTGCCTAGTTGGTAACTTGACACAGCCTCACTGGTTTTCTTGTCATAAAAGCCTGTTCTTTCCAGAGATGTTACAAATTTTGACCGCACCAACAGATTTTGCAGAATCACAACATCATTTCCTGTAAATAGAAGCGCTTCAACAATCACAACAGGCATTCTTGGACCTATTACTAGCATTTTGCCAAAACAAACTTCCATGTGAAGCAAACATTCCCAACCCAAAAAAGAGTTACAAAGGGATCTTTCTGCATTTTGGCTACTGGAAAATCACTTAAAACTGCTTTTTAGGGAGGGAATGCTTGCTAATTAAGAAGGCTTGAAAAATATCTGTCGTTAATATTTAACAAATAAATGCCATGTTGCCATGCATCTCTGTGCAGTAATGGATCACAGATGATGTCAAAATGCGGTAAGAACAAAAGAGTGGCACACAAGGCCTGATTGGTTGAGTATTCAATGAGACTTTGTAATATGTCCCCATTGTTAGCTATTGTTGTTTGGTTCCTGTTTTTGTGCTACGTAATGTTGTTAGAATAAAGTCCTGAAGAGGTAGTATCTAGAGAATTCTTTTAACACACAACATATCTGTTTCCTTATAATGACGAAAAATCAAATGCCAATGGTAACATTTCACAAGGCTTTGTTCCATTCTTACAGGTATTATGATTTTGGAATATCCAGAAGTCATCCAAAAAAAAAAAAAAACCACCCTTTCATTCTGATTATAAACAATAACATGGTGGGGTTTTGTGATATCCAGGACCACGTAAAATCAGCAGATGCCCACTGTCTTATTCATTGTTTTCGGCAAATAAAGCGTAAATAATTATTGTACTTTCATATACAAATTTAATGCATATTTATTCCTTTTGAAACAAAGTAATAAACTGCAGGGCTCGTTGCCAATAAAGGGATATGAAGATCTATGACGAAGCTAATGAAAACGCCTCTAAATAAATGCAAGATCTTAAATTATTTCGGGATTGCTCCACTTTATTCCCCTACAGACTAGCCGTAAACGGATCCTTCAACCAAATGTGTTAGGCTTTTTCAAGAGAAAATGAGGGGACAGAGAGGGAGGCTCAGGGCGTTGGCCGGGATATGTCATGTTCACGAAAGTTATTTTTAGACCAGCAGCAGTCTTTGTTCTAGCGGAAGTCTGTCTTCCAAGACGTCCGCATGCAGTCTTGCCTCGCTCACAGGTTTTTAGTGAAAAGAGAAAATGTGCAGGCATATTTTGGGCCCGCGAGTGCACATTTTCGTATTAGGCACCATCTTAGATTTGGCAACTGTGGAGGATTGGGGTGAGGAAATATTTGCCGAGGGAGTAGGTGTTAAGTGGTAAAATGGGCAAGGGGGGAGGGGGAGGGGAAGTGCCCCACCCCCCACCCGCCACTGCACCAACCCTCTCCCGGTCAAGCATCTATTTACAATCCAAGATGGCGGCATCGAAAGCCTTATTTATCTCGCGTTCCGCTCCAAAATAACGTCTGCGCTGCAGGCTACACGTGGAAGACTGGTGAATATTTATTTTCTTTCGCTCGTCTAAAAATAACTTTCGTGGACATGACATATCCCAAGGGCTGGACCGAGAGCCTCCCTCTCTGTCCCCTTATTTTCTCTTGGTTTTTTGCAAATGTAGTTCAGAATTGCGAGTACGTGAAAAAATATCTTAATTATACGCTTGAGGACCTGCAATTTTTGCTTTCCTCAATAATCTTCATTTCCTACTAGCTACATGTTAGCTTAACTATCGAAGTTTTACTTCTGCCTCAAGCATATTAAGGTCTCGGTAAAGGTAAATTTGGGCGTCTCGCTTCATTTTTTGGTTTTTGCAAATCTTGTGAATCTCTAGGCTGTGAAGTAAAATTTCCCGCAAAAAATTTAGAAGATTTAGTTTTAAAACCGCTAAAATCGCTTTTCTTTGTTTCCCGCCATAATCTGCGCGCAAAAAATGATTGACATACACGTCGATCACAAATGAAAGGATTGGCTGTCAATTGACAGCCTTCACGCGCGATCTGCTACCTTAGAACGTGCCCGAATGCTGATTGGCTCAGCATTATATATGGCTTTCAAGTAGGGGGCGGAGTTTTGGGCGGAGTTATTCAGCAGACCCGTGAACTGCACGCGAAATCTTCATGCCGGATTTTCTGGGGGTTTATTTTGACGCTAAAATTACAACTTCTTGGACCTCCTGTAACCGACGGGTTTCAAGATATCGCTTTCAAATTCTCCGTTCTATGAGACGATTTTACTACCCCAAATACCGTGTGAGGAATTTTTCGTTTGTCTTCGGAGACTGATTTTATGACACTTTTCCTGCCCAAATTAAGTATGAGATGAGAGTTTCGACTTTGGTGCGTGATATTTTCTTCAAAAATTCCTCACACGGTGTTGGAGTGCATTCACCTACAGCTTGCGTAGCAGGCGGTTTAGTGTTTCAAATTGTCCAATGAGAGTGCAAATTGTCCAATGAGAGTGCAGAATGTAATATGATCGCCATCAAGCTATAACGGCCGTAGCCACACATCTAGCTGAGCGCATGGGAAGATATAGAAAGCGGAACATTATTTGGAATTTATCCGCCAAAAATGGCTGTGTGGTCCCGGAATAGAGTTGATGTGATAGGAAATTTATCTGGCCTTAAGGCTGTGGTGTTTTTATGGCGATTCGGACCGTTGCTTTGAGATGCGAGAGAAATTCGTGGGACGAGGTCGCCGCGGACACAGTTCGCCTTCCGATTGCACAGAAAAGACGAGGACAACTGTACGTAGAGGTAAGGGAAGTTTGTTTCTACATTTACAGCTTACGTTAGCATTTATAAGCTCAAACTGAATTTTCCCATACAAAGTCTATAAATCGTATACTGAGCTTGGGCTGTCCACGATTTCGACAACGAAAAGTGTTCGAGAAGCTGGAGAGTGGGGATTGTGTCGTTTTCTACCGCCTGAGTTCGGAAACTTCACTGATTTTCCAGCTGACGCCAAGGTAAAAAATAACGGCTTTCAAATCCATTTCCGTATTGGAATTTCTCCTCAGACTTCGGTGATGTAAGAGCAAGTAAAATTCCTCAAGATCAATTGAAATCACTGCTGAGTTTATTGGTGGCAAAACGAGGGGCCCGATGAGGTCGACTGAGAGCTGAAGTGGCCAAAGATTTTGTTGATGATTCACCGGTTGAATTCAAACTCACATTGACCATTTAACCACAAACTCAAGCTCACATCGTATAAACTCTTGTTCTTAGAACATCGTAGCTTCATTAGGAAAATAACACAAACAGCGGTGATAAACATTGTATTCCAACGCATTTTTATAAAACTTGACGTTTCGTATGCCCGTCAACACACATTTTCAAAAGTGACCGTTACAATTTTAAAAAACTATATATATATCGTAAACAATGGGGGTCCAGGTTCCAGACCCCTATTGTTTACGATATATATATAGTTTTTTAAAAATTGTAACGGTCACTTTTGAAAATGCGTGTTGACTAGCATACGAAACGTCAAGTTTTATAAAAAAGCGTTGGA
Organism: Montipora capricornis; assembly: GCF_036669925.1. Lineage (NCBI taxonomy): Eukaryota > Metazoa > Cnidaria > Anthozoa > Scleractinia > Acroporidae > Montipora > Montipora capricornis. The sequence goes on from NC_090894.1 coordinate 4,414,962, forward strand.
ATACAATGTTTATCACCGCTGTTTGTGTTATTTTCCTAATCAAGCTCATATCATCTGGAAACTTTGCACCGACGTTTCAAGCATTGTTATGTAATTACTGTTTTGTTAAAATCAGTCTTTTGGGATGTCTAATGCTATTTCCCCGCAATTCTTAACTTCGCATTAATTATATTTGAATTTACGTCACAGACACAACCAATCGCTCACGCGTCCAACCTCGTTCCCAGGGTCTCTCTTCTCTCCCTCCCTTGGTCGTTGGAAGAGAGACCCTGGTTGCGGCTGGTCACGTTACCATCAATCCATCCAAAACCGCAGGGTGGGTGTGTACTCAAGTACATTTGGTCGAGAGGACGATAAAATACCATCCGGGGGAAGGTGAAGTTGAACAATTGTTGGTTTCAGAATGGCGCTCGAAAAATAAAATAAGTTGTTCATCCCAGAGCTATATTTACCACATTTATTTTCTCGTGGATCTGTAAAATACATATTGTCTGGTAGCTAATATATGAACAACGAAGAGTTGATAGACAAATCAGTTTACTGTCCATTGATCATCGCTGCTGCCCGCGGGGAACCTCATACAAAAAGGATATGAGGTACTAAGATTCTGCTTTGTGAGCGGGACTTGAATTTTTTTATCCCTAAGAGGAAGCAATTCTAAAACAACAACAACTACTGAGTCAAGCGACATACCGCTCTCTCCCTGCCTTAGTAAATTTGTCACTGTGACAATCAAAAACCCTTCCAGCAGATTCTTTTACCACCCAGATTCTGGGTGGTCACGTGACCAGCCGCAACTAGGGTCTCTCTTCCAACGACCAAGGAAGGAAGAGAAGAGAGACCCTGGGAACGAGCCTTGTCACGCGTCCTGCCTTCTCTTCTCGAGGAGAATACCCGAACTCAAGTGAGCGGCGGATATCGAACTACTCTGCGAGCAGAGTCTCTTTCGATCTTCCTAGATAAGTCGGAAAGAGGAAAGTAGACTCTGCCATCCGGCTCGACTTTCTTTGATTTGCTGCCAGCGGGTCTAATAGGTCGCAGGTCGCGGGTTGCAGGCCATTGTTTCACCAATACAGAAAGTATCCTAAACATTCATAAAAGCTAACCTTAGGCCTAAAAACTTTTGTTTAGGCCTAAGGTTGGCTTTTAAGAATGTTTAGGATACTTTCTGTATTGGTGAAACAATGACCTGCAACTCGCGACCCTCGACCTGCAAATTAGACCCGTCGATTTGCCGCTCATCCAAAGAAATGGTGAGTTAGTCCAGTTTCGACTCGTCAAACCTGTTTTTTTTCAATTTGTGCGCATAATTAATCGCCACGCGTCATCAATATTTTTCAAATTTACAACAGCGTGACAATTTTTAACTGTCTAAATTCCAATGAGTATTTCCTCCGTATGTCGGTTACAGAAACTAGTTTGCCAGAATTGAGAAACCTATTAATTTTTTCAGGAAAAACTGAAATGGCAATTCAAAAACTTGAACTATCTTGACTTTCGAAGGAAATGATTCCCTGATTGTCGTGTGTTTGCCAGAGTTGTTCGAAAATATCCCTGCTGTTTGTTTTGTTTGTGGTTCAGTGCGGTTACTAGTCACGCCTAACTGACTCCCGAATACGTTTGAATTTTTAACGCATTTTTAACGCTCAACACGAAATGTCGAGCCGGCTGGCAGAGTCTACTTTCCTCTTCCCGACTTATCTAGGAAGATCGAAAGAGACTCTGCTCACAGAGTAATATCGAACCTACGTTGAGTTGCCGGTCCCCAGGGCCCTTCGTTTTCCACCTATATTTGCAAAGACTTCTGGGATCGCCACGGGGCAAACAAACCAGTCAATTCCGAGTTAAAATTAGGACACGTTCAATAGGAGGTATTTGTGGAATTTCAAGAAATATAAAAAATAAATCGTTCGAGTTTAAGAAGTAGTCATAGTTGGTGGCGATCACCGTGCAGTGAGTGTATGGATGACCGTCGATATTCAGAGCGACAGATCAAAACTAGTACTGTCTTGAGGTTTTACTCTTATCGAAACAACAAAGAAATGGCAGCTTGGGAGAAACAGCTTCAAAGAAAAAACTTCAAGGCCAACAAGAGTACCGTAAAGTTTACTCTAATCATTTTGCCGGTCGATACCGATGTGATGCTAGCGACAAGTCCATTTTGTATACGAAACGTTATCCAAACGAAGGCAATAATGTGAAGGCTAGAGAAAACATCGACACGAAAGGAAAACGAAAGCAATATTCATTGTCGCATCCATACACTGCATACCCACGACTACTTCTTAAACTCGAACGATTTAGATTTCTAGCGGAGTCCACTGGTTTATTTGTAGGGCATGTAGTTCCCGGTGTTGTGGTCTGTCTTCTGTGATGGTTGGGAGGGTAAATGCTCGGAGACAAGAGATTATAAAGGTAAGAGAAGTAATCCCTCATACTGGCCCTATTCCCATCGTAATCCCTCTGAAGTTATTTTTAGGTCGCCTGCGCACCGGTGGCTCAGTTGGTTGAGCACCGGGCTGCCACGCGGGAGATCGTGAGTTCAACTCCGGCCGGACCAGCACTCAGGGTCTTTAAATAACTGAGGAGAAAGTGCTGCCTTTGTAATTACATCTGCAAATGGTTAGACTCTCTAGTCTTCTCGGATAAGGACGATAAGCCGGAGGTCCCGTCTCACAACCCTTCAATGTTCATAATCCTGTGGGACGTAAAAGAACCCGCACACTTGTCGCAAAGAGTAGGGCATGTAGTGCCCGGTGTTGTGGTCTGTCTTCTATGGTGTATCATGATTGGGGGGGTAAATGCTCGGAGAAATTAGCTACACCAAGCTACTCTAAAAATCCGAGGGTAAATAAAGATATATGATATGATGAATATGATCCGGTATTCCCACGAGGGTTAACTGATAGCCAATCACATGTCCCCATTTTTACCAATGTTGACAGCTGAGCGAATTGCCACGCAATGATTCGCGTCGTTCGCGATTTACCATCAAACGAAAATGGCGGAGGATGTCGAGACAAAAGCGTATATACATTTTGTGGACGAAAGTGACTTGTTGACTACCGAGTTAAGCGATTACAACGACTTATGTTTTGAAACCTGTATCTTGGAAGGAACGAGTTATGTAACCGACAGGATTTTGAACAGAATGGCAAATGGAAGACTATAGTCGATAAGTACGATCTCTCTGACTTTAATAAACGCATTCTCGGTTTCCTTTGCGGGATTAAAATATGATGACCTAATTCTTATATGGTGATAAAGTAGACAGATAGAGCTCTACAACAGTACCAAACATGAAAGGAAAACTTGAATCAAGCGTCCGATAAAAATTTTTGAACCCGTGTAATCGGGTTCAAGTGAATTTGCAAAGCACGTATGTTAAATATAGCTGTCTCCTTAAAAAAAAGATTTAACACGGTTTCGTATATGGCACAACCTTGATGTGGTATCATTGAAAACTAGACAATTAAGCGATTTCAGTTATTGATGTTTGAAGCCTGTATCTTGAAAGGATCGAGTTTTATAAGCGACAGAATTTTGTAAACATTGGCAATTCGCATACTACAGTCAACAAGTAATATATCGCTGACTTGGTTAACGCGTTCTTGATTTTCTTCGCGGGATTAAAATATGACGACTTAATTCTTAGATATTCATAAATTAGACAGATGTCAGACATGAAAAGAAAACTTGAACAGACAGTGCGATAAAAATATTAATGTATGAACAAGTGGTATCGGATGGAAGTCAATTTGCAAAGCACGCATGTTAAATATACCTGCATCTTTCAAAATTATTAAACTTGGTTTCGTACATTGGACAGTGTTGAAATTGGTGTCACTGTAAACAACACTGTTAAGCGATTTGAGTGATATATCTTTGCATCTTTTATCTTGAAAGTAACGAGTTTTATAGGCGACAGAATTTTGTACACAATGAAATATCGCGGACTACAGTCACCAAGTAACATTCCTGACTTGGTCAACGCGTTCTGGATTTTCTTAGCGGACTTAAACTATGGTGACTTAATTCTATGATATTCATAAATTAGACAGCTAACGCTTTCAAACAGTACCACACATGACAGGAAAATTTCAATTGACCGCACGATAAAATTTTTAAAACCGTAGGATCGGATTGAAGTCAATTTGCAACGCACGCGTAAAATATAGCTCCCTCTTACAAAATTATTTAACACGGTTTCCTACATTAGACAATCGTAAAATTGGTATCAGAGTGAATTATACAGTTAACCGATTTCCATGATATATGATTGCAAACTGTATCTTGACAGGGACGAGTTTTGTAAGCGACAGAATTTTGTAGACGATGAGAAAGTGCGCACTAAAATGGACAAGTAACGCAATGCAACGAAGGTAAACATATCTGCATCTGTCAAAATTATTTAACACGGTTTGATAGATTGGAAATTCTTCAAATTGGTATTATTGTAAACTAGACAGTTAAGCAATTCCAAGGATGTATGTTTGAAACCTGTATCTTGCAGACAATGAATTTTATCAGGCCATGAAACTCAATTTTGAAAACGGAGAGTGGCATCATACAGAATTTGCTGCACTTTCTCTCCTCCACGAAACTTCCACGTAACGCGCGCGGTAACATTATCCGCGGGAAAATTGAGATCATCTAAAAATAACCCAAGAGGGATTACGATGGGAATAGGGCCAGTATGAGGGATTACTTCTCTTACCTTTATAATCTCTTGTCGGAGATCAGTAGCTACACCAAGCTACTCTAAAAATCCCAGGGTAAATAAAGAAAAATGATATAAGACCCCAGATGTCTCTGCAAATGTAGAGGAAAGCAAAGGGGCGTGGGGACAGGAACTCACTTATTATGAAAAACGCAGTAATATGATATATAGTTTGACCCTGCACAAGAAAATCTCGGCGTGACAATTTCATTTTTCCGCGGACACCTCATTTTCCTTACAGAGACCTTAAACCACATGATTTCCGGGAACTACTGCGGAGCTAAACCGGAAAGACGAGTCGGAATCATGTAAAAGTAATTTAATTTAGGGAATAAAAATTATTGTAGAATAGAATGACGTCTTCAAGCTCAAACTAGATTAAATTTCTTCCACTATATAAGTCTTATGTAAGCTTTTACACTTTTTTTTTAAGTTCTACGAATCGAGACTTTTCAAGACGTGCAAGACCAAAATTGCAGAACATAACAAGGAATCAGCTACCAATTTCAACCCAAAATAAACAGAAGCTTATGAGTGCCTACCTTCCATTAGTGGATCCTTCAGATAAAGAACTTTTACAAATGGTGCAGGCATTTTTTCTTCGTGAGCCATTGCTACAGCGCAAATGCAAGGAAGTACAAACGACAGCAAAGAAACCGCTCTACGATCCATCATGGTGTTCTCCACTACCATTTAGCTGTTACAGGAAATACGGTCCTCTGGATCGATTGAGCGTTTTGTTTTCTGAAACGGTGCTGTAACGTCAATATCGATTTCCGAGCTAAGACAATCTGTTTAATCATGTTTCATCAAGTGTAAACAAATTAAAAGGTCCTTGACCTCGACAGCGCGCCAAGATAATAAAAAAAACACCATTCTGTGTTTTTACAGGAGTAACGTAAGCTTAAAACCCTGACAACGAACGAAGACCCAACTCCCACAATAAAATCGATGTTGAAACTGCCACTTTCGGTTTGACAAGAACATCAGCAAACATGACCTGTCTGACCTTCAATGACCTGCAATGTGAGCTTCAGTGGCTACGGGAGAACATGATATAAACTTACCCGAAACAACCAACACTTACCCACAGTGAGTATTTAAAATGATCGCAACTTCTCCCAGTTTTGTAGGTTGCATACAAAGGTCTGTGTTGTCGCTTTGCGTAACTATGGTGTGACGTGTGACCTTGTAGAATTTATTAATAATTCAACAGGGTCCACTTTCGCACGAACTTGATCCGAACAAAGAAACTACTTTTAATAGGGTACAACCGAGAAGTCCTTCGGAAAAAATATGATGCAATCTAAGCAATTTTCGTCCCTAAATGTGGAATTCTGTACCAACGTGTATTAAAACCCGAAACCACCAAAACGGAACCACCGGAACTGCCGAAAAACCGATAGGAAACCGGCGAAACAATCGAAACAGCCACAGTGACAATGCAGATCACGAGATTTCTGAATTATTTCACTCTTGGTGCAGTTCCACTGTAAGTAATATTATGGCTTTAGTCGTTTTGTTCAAAGTCGTTCCATTCAAGCAAACAGTGGCTTCTATAAAAGACTTCTTGCAAATGAACTATCTCCTCGGAATGCAAAAGCATTTCAATTTACCTAAATCATAGTTAGCCTAAATGGTAGAAATGCTGCCGAGGGGAAGGGGAGGTGTTGAATTATAGTCTAATTATGCTTGCAATTTAAAGACGGTTCGTGCTTGGAACCGAAGGGAGATTTTGATCGGTCTGTAGCTCCTCCTGGAGCCTTCTCTGGTTCTCTTTATAACAAGTTTCTATAAGCACTACATAACCTCCACCCACTTGTAACGGCTCTGTGGTAGCAGCCAACTCGAAAGCTTGGCTCCTTTGGCTGCTACACACTTTCTTCTTTGTTATGTTTAATTCAATGTATAGCTAGATCTGTTTTTATTTCTTTTTTACTCTTATTGTTTTTGTATTGTCGTTGAATAAAATCAAAATCGTAGGGTGTTTTCAGTTGTTATCTAAAGGCGGTTCCGTGACGTCTTTCGCTTCGAAAATACCTTGCGTGACACCATGATATAAAGCTATTTGGTTGAAAAAATGTCAATCCCTGTGAATCTCAGCAGTTTGAGCCTTTCAAGGACATTAGGAGATGTGTTCATACACATGTATATGTCTACTATAACAATTCAAGATATTGTCCTTTTCCATTGAAGATCATTGAACGATTTCGAATTTTTTGGTTGCGTGACAGTGAAATTTGTAACAAGATCATACCGCACATCCCGCGCATCTTAATTCCTCCATTCGCGCATAACCAAAAATCCTTACGCCTTTGTTTTTAGTGTGACCACAATCCCTTGCGTTTCGAAGAAAGTGTGTTCTTCTCCCAATTTCGAGAGCTGCCTCGTTCGTGCGCTTCAGGGTCACTCACTGCGACAGCAATAATTTACAAATGCGTTAACATTCTTTCATCATAACTTTGTCCCCTCGTATTTTTGTTTGT
>NC_090894.1:4427167-4429667 GCF_036669925.1 Montipora capricornis
CCAAGACTCGCTGTTTGTGAACCCGGGCCGAGATCAAAACAAGACTTCACACCGAAATAAATGCAATATAAACGAGACTTCGCAAGACCGACGAAATTTCGAGATCTGATTTCATGCATCTAATTAGGAGCATTTCATGACTTGATTTGCATTAATAATATTGTTAATTTCAGTTTTACAGTGTTACCAAATTTAATGCTCCAGCAATAGAATGACTAGACACCCATAATAAATAAAGTTCCTTATGTTTCCTTTCCTTTCCATTTCCTTTTTCCTTCAGTTGAAGGAATTTTGAATGAAGTTTCCAAGAGGTGGATAAATGTGTTGTAAAAGAGAGATCCCCAGGAAGCTACCTTATTCTGAGGGTGAAAGAGATTACCTGAGTTTATTTTTGGTAAAGGGCAAGATTTGATATCTTGGCATCTTAATGGAGACAAAGTTTTTCAGTGAGTGATTAACCCATTGACTCCCAGGGGTAAGCCCCATTGACGAGTAAAATTTTCTGGCGTTAGACAGAGTAAAATACCAAGTCTGGCCGGTTTTGGCCGGTTTGGACGTCAAAGGGTTAACCCAGTTTTTTAATGGACACCAGTGACAGTGGAGATGGTGGAGTCAGGAGTGGATAGCCTTCTCCTTTTTTTCTCATAAGGGAGCTGTCTGCATTCAATGGCTCAAGCATTTTCTCCAGCCACCACTCCCAGGTGTATTTTTCTTCAACAACTGTGTCCTGACAGGGATCAGAAATTTGTGTACCTCAAACTGAATGCATTATGTTCCAAAGTGCAAAGAAAAAGTTGTGTTAACACACTCATTTCTTCAAGTAGCCATCTAAGTAATCTAACATACAAGTGGGAGTAATTACCTCTATCAGAGTTTTATCATAAGAATGATCACATCTAAGAATAAGGTATAGTCCAGGTATTACTATAACAAAATGACTGACGACTTATACTTGGGCTGTCTGAACTACAGCATCATGTCCGTACAACAGATCCAAGTCACACCATACCTCTATGTACAGGGATTTAGGTGGCTTCATGTCCTAGAAATAAGATATTAATTAGATAAAAGTTGCCACTGATGTGATATTTATCAATGGAAAAAAAAGGAATTTAATTAAAAGTTTGTACCTGTGTAAGGTCCAGGCCCACTGTCCTCATGTATGTTGCAAGAGATTTGTTATACTTTGAAAACCACTGACCCTATTGTTGAAAAACGAAAATCTTAACGGGGCTTCACCACAAAAATTTAGGATTAGAGAAAGAGAGGACAAAGAAGAAGAAGACAGATAGTGACTGCAAGGTATACTCTGGGAAAAGATAGCAACCAAACTCATCAAGCAATGTAATTACCTCTTGTTCACACAAATTATCCTTGATTTCTTCAGGTAAAACAGTTCCAAATTCCCATCTCAAGTTCTTTATTTTAAGCATCCTGTTGTATCTGGAGAAATCATAAAAAATTATGCTTATGAAGAAAATAAGGGATTTAAAATACACATTTTTGTAGCTTTTTAAAAGTCACATAGGAGCAGGGAATACATGAGAGAAAAACAGTTCAAGTTATCATAGTACACTACAGAAGTTCTGCTTTTGGTAACTTACATGTATGACAGAAGACATCTCTTGTTTCTTTCTAAACTGGCATGCCGAAGATGCACTCCTGAAAATAATCCAGTTTCTCCTTCCACTGTCAAAGCCCTGATTATCATAAAAGAACTTATTGATTAATAAGGTGCTTATGCCTTGAACGGTTGTAGGAATACCTTCTTAACCGATAGACTCATGGAGTTGAATATAGTGGACACATAAATAAATTACATAAGGTGTCAAAGTCTTGCGCATATTTCTTTTTATTGAATGATGGTAAAGGTGAACCAAATCCCAGGATAATAATAGAGGACAACCTCACAGGGGCCAATCCAAGACTTTTCTTAGGAGGGGGTGCACCTCTCACGTATGGCGTAGCAGGGGAACCCCCTGCATCCTCCCCCTAGATCTGCCCCTGTCCCAGGTCAATTTAGAGAGAAGAGATTCTTGTGTCCCCTTCAAGAAGAAGAGTAATACAGGGATGGTAACTAAACTCAGTAACACTATATTAAAACTTACACTTCTTTTTGGTTCTGCTCAAACAAAATTTTCATCTCCTCCAAGACTTGCCTCACTAGATCCTCCTTGAGTGCCGCAAAAAGGGAATTCATTAATCAGGAATTAAAAGGCAGTGAAAAAGGGGAAGGAGGGGGAAAACGCCATCTGGGAAAATGTGCAGGTCTGTTTCTTCAATCATTGAGGAACATGCAATCACTGAGACATTCTACATAAAATCAAGCCTCCATGCTCAAATTCCCAATCCCTCTGTGGGGATGATCAAGTTCCCACATTCTGGAAAGAGTGACATCCTTGAAATCCCCGGGAATGACAGAAAAGTAAAATGCTAGGGGTATTGACAATGTCTATGTCTCAACTTTGATCTGATTATTCTGTCACAGACAGGCAACGGG
>NC_090894.1:4432167-4437167 GCF_036669925.1 Montipora capricornis
GCTTGTGTTATACTTATGTATTGTTCACCAGCTGTGAGGGAGCTTATAATATATTTACATCCTTGTAAGTTGTCACTCCTTCTATGATAGCTATATCTCAGAAAATTATGCAAATGTCTTTGTCTTTCCACCTCTAAGATTGACACCGATTGATTTTCTTCTGGCTAGTGCTAGATGATTTAACCTGTAATAAGGTATCCCATAAAGAGTTAAGGGTTTCAAGAGGTCTGGGTACGGCCAAGTTGGATGTGTCACTCATGTTCTTTGATTCTATCTTGCATAGGTCTCAGTCCAATCTCGCCGATGTGGACTTTTCCGCATTCACAGGGAATCCTGTAAACCACACCATCTTGTTTAGTTGGCTCGAAAGCATCTTTCGGTCATACTAGATGTGATCTTAATGTAGTCTCCGACTTGAAAACAGCGTGTATACCTTGTTGCTGTAGGCAGCGGCGAAGTTGTTCGGATAGGCCTGTGACACAGGGTAAAACCGTAGTAGACTTATACTCGATTGTGGGCTCAGCACTGCTACTCGGTTTCCTAGTCTTGGTGATTTTTGTGATTCAGAAAATCACCAAGACCAGGAAATACTGATTTTCATGATGCAGGAGTATGAAATGTCTGTGAGAAGTGTTGTAGAGTGGGTGGGTACAGGAGTAACGAAGAGGGCTACCTAGTTTAAAATAATTTACCTAGTTAAAAATAAAATTAATTAAAAAAATATTAACTGCAACATGTACATGTTGTTAGAGGGAGCATCTACACTGTATTAGCTTTCTATTACCTATATCTCAGAATGCAATGTCTTCCCCTGCCCTAGTCCTCACAGTGACACTGTGACCAGAAATAGGGCATCTCTTACAGGAGAAAGAGTTGAGATCTTAGTTTGCTGAGGACTATAATAACAATTACATGTATTTTGGGTAACGAATTTGTATTCATTTTGATTCATTGGGTAGTTTTTGGTCTTAGTTTTTTTTAAACAATCAACTCAGAAATGAATTTTCCCTAATTTTCTCTTTTTCTTTCTCCACATGCCAAGTGAAAAATCCATTTCATAACTTGTCAGATCCCATTTCTTTTGGTCTGCCTGTAAATACTGTTCATTTTTACATTGATGGTTCTGCTGGAAAATTAGGAGCATGGTAAGTTTGATGTGTGTGTTTCCATAGATCGTTTTTAGTTTAAGTGCACCACGTACCAAAAGGGACTGGTGTAATTGTCGTGTAACATGTACACTTCAAAGTTATTGCATTTTTCCAGCTTGCCCTGTACAGTATTTTCAAGAATTTACTTCTGAAAATAAGTCTCCACTTCAGCATGTCCCTTAATCCATCAGATCTCTGTGTTTAACTTCTTGTAAATGAAAGGAAAATGCATCAAAAGACCAAAGCAACAATTTCTAGATAGACTATTTCTGAAGCCTACCTGCACATTCAAAATATTGGCGAATAGACCATTTTCGAAATATCAAATCTTCAGCCTGATAGTGAAGCAGTGAGGACAAAAACAGTAGAAACATGTTGGAATGAATGAGAAAAATATTTGCATATCATCCACTTTCCTTTGTCTTTGTCCTCTAAACCTCACTTTTGAGTTGAAAATTTTTAATATATTTATTGAAAAAGGCCTATTTTTGAGTACTTTTGTTTCACCTTTCATACAGTATCATACAGTAAGTTTAATTTTAAGTGCTTAATTAATATCATTTTCGTCAGTCAAAATGGATATGAGAACTGATCGACAAAATTATAAAAGTTTGATTTTGTGTTTTGAGAATTGGACAATGCCATTCTTTTAGTGACATGCAAAGAAGGTGCAACTTGTTTTTTAGGCAATCACATACTTTGGAGGAAAAAGTTGTATTATTTGTTTAAATAGCAATCCCCCTTCCCAGCACTTGTGTATGTGAAACCACTGGAAATTTAGTGTGTACATGCATTTAGCACTGGGTAAGTTAAAATAAAATGTCATCTAGGGATATTCCATCTGTACATTCACCTGAGATAAAAGATTCATCGCAAGCCAATGAACATTCCCACCTCAAAGATGGTAGACCTGTTATTCTATATCTCCATGGCAATGCTCATACAAGGTAGGCACACTGTTCAGTTGTTCAAAAGGTGAATAATACTATCCACCAGATAAATCACAGTCTATCCAGTGGATAAACACTTGCTAGCAAAACCAATTTAGTTATCCAGTGCATAGCGTTATCCACCCTTCGAACAACTGGGGCCCGGAGATTACAAACATTCCCTTGTGTATTCCACATGCTTTATAATGAGGACTTCCAAGTCACAATAATATTGTTGCCATTACCATAACTTTCTGTTATCAGTATTTCTGATTAGGTAACAACATAGTGGTGTATCCAGGATGCTTGCCACTGATCTTCAAGAAGTCTTGTGTTGCCATTTTTTAGAATAATGTCCCTTGCTAGCTTTTCCCTTTGAAAGGCCTTAATAATAATTAGATCCCATATATTCAAAATGTCGAGAACCCCTGATGTTACAGAGTTACATGTATGTAGTATAAAGTGGATTTACTATTTTTAATTTTGATAACTTTCTCATTGCTTTCTTCTGGAGTCCCTAGTGAAAGGTTGCAGGACTGGTTTAAATTGTTACGATTGAATTAAAATGATATTCATGTTTGCTGTTTAGATTCTCCCATGCCTAGCCTGATTTCCAAAATATGTACAGACACCTGTTTATTTTAACTGGAATTTTCCTATTTAATGGTCTGCCATTACTAACTTTAAGATCTTGAGAAAGCTGGATCAAGGAGAAAATGACAGTCAAGGCTCACTAGTTTAAGAATGCAATTTTTGTGACACACACATGTCAGGTCTAAAGGTTGCCGATAAAATAATAGAGAATGGCCTATAGCCTGTACATTAAATAGTTCACATGTTAGTGTGTTTGTTTCCTAGAGGTGAAGATCGCAGAGTACAACTCTGCAAGGTCAGTGTTTAAATCTTCTTCTTTGCATTACAGCCAATTAATGTCACCCTAACCCACTTGGAATCTGCAACGTTTTCTTTTGTCTGGGTTAAAACTAAGAATACCACAAGACTTCCTGTTACATGCCAGCCCTTTGTTATTATAAGTTTGTGTCAGTTACACATTTCTTAACCAAAGGTCTGCAGTTAGTGGTCAGGGGGGTAGGGGAAGAGAAACAACCACAGGAAATACGTCTGCGTTTGTGGGCTAACTCTTGGCAAAAAGTTGCAAAATTGATTTTACTGTGGGAAGATTGTGTTGCAAAGGTCATGAAAAGATCTCCCTCATGAGACTTCTGCATCTGCAGAAAACTGTCCTGAACAAAGCACTTAGCAGTATTCTTAGCTAGTTTGTCTGTAGTTAAGGTCGGACCCTCCCTCCCCCCACCTCCTGCCCCACCCCCTTCAAGTATATAAACTGATAGTATTGTTTCCCATGAAATAATCGTGATATATTATTTTTATCTGTTCTCTAGCTTTTCAGTTCCTGGGGCTACCATGCCATAACGATAGATTATCGTGGTAAGTTAAAAATGCACACTTGACTTTTCAGTAGGTTATAGGTTTATACTCCAGCCTCATCGGCAAGAACTACCGGTACTGCCTTTACAATGACATCTAAGAGTTACTTTGCAATTCCCAAAGGTAAAAACTTGACGGTTTCTTTTTGTTCAGTGAAGGGGTTATCCTCTGCTGTGTGCCATAAGGAGTTAAGCTGGCGTAGTGAGCATTATGTCCAAGCCTCCTACCTCCACAATTTTATCCAGATGATCTGGTGATGTAATTCGGAGGACTGGGGTGAAAAATTTTAATGCCGTATCCCACAACGGCGCGTCAAGTCTACTTGAATGTTCATTCAGTAACAGGAAATGATTGTGGTAGACACGGAATGATCTGTTGAGTTTTGGCGATGGAAATACTGCAGGGAGTTTGGAAACAACACCCAAAGCCGTGCACAGTTGTGGAATACAGCATTAAAAATTTTCTTCCCAGTCCTCCGAATTACGTCAACAGTACACCTGGATGTATATTAGATCTGGCTGACTGGTGCTTTGCCTGGAGAACATACCTAAGAGGCACCTTAAATATGCTTTTGGCCGTATCTAGTCAAACTACACCCTTCACAATCTACTCGCTTATATTGCAAGAAAGGATGGTGAGTTGTGCCAGTTTTCTAGTTACAGGTAGTTTCAGATTATGTCCAGAAATGCACACAGATTTCATTAAGCATCACAAAGTCTCCCTAGTTTCAACATCACTGGACTCTCGAAATACAGACAGTTAACGTCACAAAGTGTCCCCCAAATGCTCCTTATCAAGTAAGGATAAACACTGCTGCATTTGCCCTGAGATAATAATAACTCTAACCTTTACCCTTGCCTTATTGTTGGAAATAGGTAGCCAAGGCTTAGACTTAAACAGACATGTTATGTTGGATATCAAAATAATTGGGCATGCAGTGAAGTCTTTCTTTTACAAGGGTTACACTTAATAGCCAAAGGCTAATGTACTTCTGGCCCTTGCTGAGTCCACAACCACAACAGATGGCCTTAGTGTGGACAGGTGAAAGTGGAGACGTTTGAAAATGATTGCCTAAAAGCATACAATCATCAAAATGCGGTCCTTTACATGGCCTTGAAAACTATTGAGTTATTCTGTATTAACTAATTTCTGCCATAATTTGGGGAAGTTAAAGTAATGCAGATGTTCTAAAGATTGTAACCACTTTGACCGTGTGTTACTTTTTTTTTTTTTTTTTCATCAGGATTTGGTGACTCTGATGGCACACCTTCTGAAAATGGTAATAAAATGAACATGCATCAATAGGTTCAATAGGTTATCTTGGTATAGGAGCAAGAGTGAAAAATTGGTGTGAATGGGTGAGTCATAGTCCATGGACCGTGGGATGTGTCAGTGATGCAACTGTAGGCAGAAGTTCAATTCTCCAGTCAATCTCTTTTTTGCAAGTTTGTTGAAAGCAACCCTTAAACCTAGC
>NC_090894.1:4442167-4459667 GCF_036669925.1 Montipora capricornis
GGGCGAAGTATCCTTAAAGTAAATAAGTTGCGAACGGTTTCAGAGTAATAGAGTGGTTTTCAATTGAGTGTCGAAAGTAATTAGATAATTACTTTGGTTTTGCATTACTTCACTCAGTGATTGGTTCAAAGTTCTCGCGCCATTTTTTCAACCAATCAGAAGTGAAACCAAAACCAATCGTAGCTCGGGCGTGCACATTTTCCCGCGCTTTGTGTCGGCTACGTGTAATTAGTTCGAGTTTTGATTGGTTTACTGGATTGTGTCCGTCCTTTTTGATTGGCCAAAGTAATTACTTTGGTTTTGGTTTTACGACACTCATTTGAAAACCGCTCTAACAGAGAATAAAAAGTTTACATTTGAATGCTCACCTCCTTGTTATGCAGAGTACCACAAAAATATACGGCAAAAAATGCGTGCCGCACGTTCAGCACAATTTATTTATTTTGTGTCGTTGTCGTGGTAGCCGACATGCTAATGAGCAATCAAATTCATTCAGGCGGCACGAAACGCGGGAAAACATGTACGAGAAAGTTTCAATAGTGAACGCCAATCACGAAGCTTAGTGATGGAAATATAAACCAATAGCAAAATTTCCTCCGATAGAGCAGTTTTCAAATGACTGTCGATAGTATAATTACGCGATTGATATTGCTACGTTTCTTGATTGGTTTAAAAATCTCGCGCCAGTTTATCTACCAATCAAAAGGAAAACCAAAACCAGTCGCGACTGGCACGCGTGAGTTTTCCCGCGCTTTGAGCAAGTTACATAGAATTGCTGCGAATTTGGATTGGTTCATTGCGCTGTTTACACCTCCATTGATTGGTCGAAGTAATTACTTTGGTATTTGCTTTTCAACACTCAATTCAGTGGAAACCGCACTATGGAGGTGTTGCACGGCAGCCATGATGCATGGCAGGAACAATGGATTCTTTTTCCTATGGGAACAAATGTTCTCTCTAATGCAGAACATTTTCATTGTTCCTGTCATGCAACATGGGTGCCGTACAAAAACTCTATACTCTGTTAAACTGCTTCTAACAGCCTCGAAGTATTAGTTTTGAAAACTTGCTGCGTTGCTGGCTTGCGTGGCATTTAACTCGTTTCTGAATCCCTAGCCTTTCAGGTTTCTTCCGTATTTCAACGAAACTGTCTTAGATGAAGTGGAAGACGTGTTTCGCACCGATAAAAGGTAACTCTCTTCATGTTGTTTTACTCGTCCAGCCTTGCGGTTGAGGATATCAATTTCGGTTATACCATTGAATCGTGAAGTCCTTTTATCGAAACGACTGCCTTGTTGGTTTATAATTTCGCTTCTCACCTAGGATTTCTGTACACCGAAATTAAATTGTAAAGTCTTTGTTCGTTGGCAATTAAACTAGTGTATTTGGCACTAATCTTGGAGTAACGCAAATTCGAGTACAATGGCCCAATTTCGATATTATTTAACAATTATTCGCCGAAGGCGAAGTGATTATCGGTGATTATTAAATTCTCTACCTGGGATAATGCAATTCTCGTAGTCTGATTGGTTCACGCAATCTCGGTTATCAGCTCATATACCTTGGTTTGACCTTATATGGTAAATGGTTGATCTAAGTGTTGCCAAGCTAAAAGTTTTTTCGCCGGAAAGCGAAATTTCTCTCTGAAGAAAGCAGAAAAAAAAGTATTTTCTGGACAGCTGGGTTAAATTCCGACGTTTAGAAGTACGCGAAAAGGTAAGAAATGTTTTTGTGACGAGCCTGCGTCTGTCTGACCACAAGGTGTTACACGACATCGCATCGGTTCTCATCAAGTTTTTTTGATTTCGCTCGGATTTGCTCGCTTTTTTCGCTCGTATTTCGTACTTTCTAAACTTTTGGAGTTTAAAGGAATTTAATAAAACAATTATTCCATTCGCGCTTGTTGGCTATGAGACTGGTTATAGCCAACTCGGCGCTAGGCGCCTCGTTGGCTATTTACCATCTCATATCCAACGTGCGCTCATGGAATAATTGTTAAATATTCGTCAAGGTGAATATTCACCGATAATCACTGAGCCTGAGGTGAATAATTGTTTTAGTGTAAATACACAGGTGATTATTTCAAAAAAGAGAAAAAAAAAAACCTTTCAACGCGAAATAATATTCCCTTACAGTGGCAAAACGACTGCCGGCAGCCATTTTGTCCGTCGAGGTGATTATCGGCTGATAATCCGAGATAGCGAGCCAATGAGAGCGCGCGCTTTTGTATAATCACCTGTGTATTTATAGTAATATTTATTTTAGGCTTTGGGTCTCTCGAGAGTTCTGGCTGTTATTTTTACCCCCCAGAGCCTCGCGAAATCGAGTTCATTGTTTTAGTGTATCGAAATTTGTCTATTCAGATTTGTAGCTTCTAACGACTCATCGGCATCCAATTAAAATGCTTGCTATCCATCCTTATAGTTTTGTATTAATTTGCCGGAGGTTAAAATTTGGCTTTTTTTTTTTGTTTTTGCGTTTAGTCACAAATCGCACTCAATCTTGTAAAGCGCATGCGCGAAGTTAACCAAAGCGCATACGTGGCATGGTTGTGCATGCGCGAAGTCTAAGCCACATTGAATGAAAATGGCGTCGTTGAAAGTAAGCATGCACATGGTGTCTAATAGGCTCAAACCACACAAATAAATGCACAAACCGTTCGTCATAGACTCACACTAAAAGATGTCGAGCGTTTTCGGAACGGGTGGGTCCGCGCACTTTACGAGAGATCACATTTCAGCTACACTACACAACAGACAACCAATACATTGAACCATTAGGTTTATTTTGCATGTTTCGGCCGAGCACCGGCGTACAATAATGAAGAAACTGAGCACCAGCGTACAATACCATTGCTTTCACAGAAATCGTCGTCACAGCACGCGACAATAAGACATACCTAGAGCTTAGCAACCACTAACAAACATCGTGGTTAGAACGGCGGCCAGAAAAAACCTGTCGTAAAAAACCCCGTGGGAAAAAAAAAAGACAGGAAATCTGGGTAGGAATCAGGCCCAAGCTCATGAAACCTTCCTACTAGGTTTTATGCGTACTGACAAAACACAAACAAACGTAGTAGTAACTGAGATGGTGTCGGCCTAGACTAATTGCCCACGTGCAATCACAAGCTTAAATACCCATATAACTTTACCCATAATGCGTCTATACTCACGGGCCCACGCCCTTAGCCTCTTGCTCTCGTGCCGCAGAAATATTTAATTTCCGGCTTATTCGTTGGCACTCAATCGCCAGAAATTCCATTTTACGATCGCACATTTATGAGTGGACATAACAAGAATCATTGCCATTATTCTAACCTAAATAACAGATACCTAATAATCTAGCTGACATCTCCTTTGTATTTCTTTGCTTTTCGTTTGACGATACAGGGCATCAGGAAAGCCCGAGTTCACGCAGATATGCGTCTTGTTTCTTCTAATTTGCCTCTCAGCGTGATTTTACTTTCCTTTTCAGGTTAGCGGATGTTTATTGTCCAATATTGATTTTACATGATCGAGAGGACAACACTGTACCAATTGAACTAGGCAAAAAGGTAAAATAGGCCTTCTTACAGTTATGTGCTTAGTTAAGTGGCCTTTGTTATTTATTTGTTAAAGCAGGTTGAAGTTTTGGCAGCTATACAGCTGATGTGGACCTGCTATACCCACCCACCCATATACACACAGAGGACAGCCACAACACCGGGAACTTCATCCCCTACTCTTCTCGAATAGTGTGTGGGTTCTTTAACGTCCCACAGGGAACTAATGACCATCGTTACATGGAAGATATTTGTGAGACCGGACCTCTGGCTTATCGTCCTTATCCGAGAAGACTTGAAAGTCTAACCATTTGCGGATGTAATTACAAAGGTAGCACTGTCTCCTCAGTTATTTTAAGACCCTGAGTGTTGGTCCGGCCGGAGTCGAACTCACGACCTCCCGCATGGCACTCTGGTGCTCAACCAACTGAGCCACCGGTGCGCGATCAATTAAAGTAAGGCTGGAGTTGACCTTGTTGTGATACAGACCTCCTAAATGCATGCTTTTCTTATGTTAAGGATGTTGTTCTCATGCTAAGTAGTCGGAATCTACATAAGAAAAGCAGTGAGGTTTCTATGGAAATAAGGTCAACTCCAGCCTCACTTTCATTCATAGGCTAGGTAATTAAGCACACGACTGTAAAATGGTCTGACAGTTACAAAGATTATCGCTGTCAAACAGAAACGCAGTCGAGGAAAAAGCCTGAAAAACTCCAGGCTGGAACGGGAATCGAACGCATGACTGTTACAATAAACAGGTGTCTTTTTTAAATCGAGGCTTAATACTTGGGTCAGTTAGTGTTTCGTTAATGTCATTTTGAAATCCAAAGAAAAAGGAGAAATGTCTTTTTATGGTCACAGTAGCACTTTGACTTCTTTCTCCACCCATCTTTATGCATGTTTGGGATAAAATTGCATTTGCCTTAAAGGATTTTTAGAGCGTGATTTTATTTATTTATTATTATTATTTTGTTACTGAGGTTGTTTCATCATTTAATTTGTTGTACTTTATTGCAGTTATACTCAAGCGCCAAGAGCTCAAGGCGACCTGACGCAGATCCAATTGAATTTATTGAATTTGTAGGGTACGGCCATCATGATATTTACCTATCAGAGAGGCTACCAGGAATCTTAAGGTATTGCACTTTCGTTTCATTGCCTCTTGGGTAGACATTGGAGACGTTTAAGATCTACGACGGCGATGCCGAAGAAAATATCACTTCAAAATATAACTTTGCACATTCGTAAGTCTGTCGCAATTATTTATTATTCAATCTCGTTCGCGTCGTATAATGTGGACGAAAATAAATTGGTACGCGTGGTTTCAGGGTAAGAATAGAGAAAAAACTTAAAAGTTACATTTTTGAGCCCGAGTTGTCATTAAAACCTCAGATTTTATGATTTTATGATTTCATGTCGTTGTTACGCAAAGTACCGCAAAAATATGTGCTAAGGTGCGTGCCGCATGCGCAGCACGATTATTTTTCGTCTTTTAACCAATCATATTACTGCTTTGTAGCGTCTTCCTCGATGTCGCCGTCGTAAATCTTAGTCCCTGTTCTTTAATCCTCACGCATTCATTTCTCCTTATCTGAGGTTTGTTAGGGAATAAGGATTTCGTGACAAGTCAAAAGAATGTCTTTGAAGGAGGGTTTGGGAACACGGGTTCCAATCCGCCCCTAACTACTGTAGTTGTTGTTTAAATGCCAACCTCGTTCCCAGGGCCTCTCTTTTTCTCCTTCGAGAAAGTACCCTGGTTGCGGCTGGTCACGTGTCTGCTAGATTTTTCCAAATCTCAGAAAACTAAATGAAGGTTCTTGGCTTTACTTTTCACTGATATCAATTACAAAAAAAGGAATATGTGTTTTTTTTTTCCTCACCCGACCTTCCTTTTAGTGTCATGGTGAGAATATATGAAAAAAACAATTGAAACTGCACCAAACCAAGTCTCTTCCTCAATTGAAGGATTATTCTTAATTGTCAGTTTCTTCCAAGTGAAGTATTATCGTTCATTTTGGACACTGAAAGCTGGATAGGGATCATGGGAAATGAACGTATTTCTTTTAAAAGCCAAACCCAAATGTCTGGACTTGCAAGACTCGAACCTGAGAACGTGTGATTAATAACCCCTTCACTTAACCACTACACTACCACATCACTAACTGCGAGGATGTTATATTTTATTAATGTCAATAATTTTTTCTTCCAAAAGTGCCGCTGTAAACGTGTATTAACACCAGCCAAGAAACAAGCTTACACAGTGAAAAATGTCGGTTAGCAAACGTCAAGAGAAAGCTAACCATTTTAAAATCAAGCCTCAGACTTATTCGGCAATGATTTTATATATATACTAATTAGTTTTGATAAATAATCGTCTGTTGATCTGTAGTGGTTAAGTGGATAAAAACAGTTTCTTCAAAGTGGGTGCTTCGAGTTAAAATCCTGTCCATATGCTGCTTTTACTTTTTTCTTTTCTTTTTCATACCACAAGTCCTGGGACAGAGTGATCAAAATGGAGGATAATACTTCATTTAAGGCAAACTGACAATGAAGGATAATCCTTCATGTGACGAAGAGATCGTGTTGAACTGCACATAGGAGGCGATTTTTCTAAGCGGAAATAAAAGAAGTCGAGCGGTTTCTGTAAAAGAAGCCTGGAAAAAAGTCCAGGCTCTTCGCGAACTTTCAGAAAGGAATAGCCCTTTTCACGGTTAGTTTTTCTCATTTGCATTACTGTGAAAAGGGCTATTGAGCTGCGTGTCTGGTATGTATATGCACTC
This sequence comes from Montipora capricornis, assembly GCF_036669925.1. Taxonomy (NCBI): domain Eukaryota; kingdom Metazoa; phylum Cnidaria; class Anthozoa; order Scleractinia; family Acroporidae; genus Montipora; species Montipora capricornis. The sequence goes on from NC_090894.1 coordinate 4,448,489, forward strand.
ATCGGTCGGCTGCCCCCTCCCTTAACCCTTTCATTCCTACGATCGAAACCTTTATTCTCCCAACTAGTATCAGAGTACTTTGTTGGGTAGTTATAAGAAATTGGTGTAATATCAGGATCACACCTCTTCGCTGATAATAGTCTTCATTCTCAATACCTGCCTGACTGGCATTTCATTGAAATTGTGAAGAGAATTTACATACCGATCATTTGTAGGACAATCGAACATAGCTAGTACACTTGGCAAGTTTCATTAGGTAGCTTAAGAGCAACGATGATGGCGACAGCAGCGAGAACGTCATCTCAAAATATAAATTCACTTTATTGTAATCACATCGTGACTATTTCAACATTTTTAATATGACAAGGGTGTGGTAGTTCCTTATAAATGACACTGGTCGGAACGGCGGTTAATTTAGGGGAGAAAATGAAAATTTATCCTCAATTGGTGACGTTCTTCATAAAACCTAAAATTTGGCGATTTCACATACGTGCAGCGCGAGCAAAGCTATTGTTTTTGTCCTCTAAGGGCCGATTTACACGGTAAGATTTTTTGTCGCATGCGACATAGGCTTACGACAAGCCCACGACATGATTTACGATTGTCGTGTACGTCAGAAAAAATATCGTAGCATTTTAAGGGCCGATTTACAAGATTTTCGTCGCATGCGTCAACGGCTTCCTTAAAATGCCCCGCCGGAGACGCTAACTTGTAGGGGGTTTTGGGGAAATTCTCCGCCAGAAAATTTTGAAATCTTGAAGCTCAGAAATACTACTTTCAGCATTCTCGACGAGATATTAAAAAAAAAAAAAAACGTGGATCATCCGTAAACTGACAGATGTTTTACTTCTTATTTTTGTCCTTTGCTTGAAATTGGGTGCCCCCCCGTCCACCGTCCCTGATACACAAAGCGACCGGACGAATAATAACTTGAATCAAACCGTAATTTCCCAATTTACAAAATAGGTGCGCAATGCGTACGTGTGTGGCTTACAAATTGCACTTTTCAACATTGAGTTCGCCCTTGGAAGCTAAGTGACGTTTACGGTTGGGTATGTTACTTCAGGGCTTATAGGGCAGTTAGTAATGATAAAATGGATAGGTCAGTAGTAATGCAAAATACTTTATCTTATCGAGGTGACTTTGCTCTGACTGAAACAATGTATTAGTTTCTTTCAGCGTACAGTGACTCTACTATCCTAAGACTACACTGAGCTTGAGAAATTGATACTTCCATGTCACTGAACCATTCCAACAAGTTGCATACCATGTCATGAGACTGGAATTCCACAAAATTGCTATTTAATGTATTCTAATAGCAGCACTTGCTTGTGGGAGGGAGCCTTCAAATTTCCTTAAAATTCAAGTAATTTTCAAAACAAAGCAAACAAATGAAGAGCTTTGCAAGGACTCAATTGAGACTTTCAAGACAATAGAAACCCATCTAATACTTCTACAGCAATGATTACTGTAGAAGTATTGATAATGCGACATCACAAGTGAAGGTATCCCAACAAAATACTAAAAGCTTTGCTATGATTCAAATGCTATATTGATGACTTTTAGTTGGACTATAAAAGAAGAGAAAGACATAGATTTGTACATAATACATCAGGTTTGATTACTTACTGAAAAAATAACAGCTATTTTTTTCAATAGTGTTAAATCAGGTAACTTTGAAAATGAAGTTTCACAATAATGCAACCTGTAGCCATAGTAGTGCTATATAGGTTAACAAGTACCAGTTTTTATTTTTTTCCGAGAGGGCACAGCATCGAATCCTGCAATCTGATTGGTTCTTTGCGCGGTCCTGATTTTCCTATCTCTGGCCATGGGCACGGTAACGCTCGGATAATTTTTGTCCTCTTCCTTTAATTTCCATTTTTTGACACCAAATCCGTCTTTTACGTACAGAAGTTACTTTTTATTAGACAAGAGGTTTGGAAATAGAATTCAAATAGAAATATTTCTCTTTGAAACGATTAGTTTGTAAGTCGCATTAATACTATGTGTGGCGCAAACTGAAGTAAACCAGACCGTACAATGCTGGCCTGTGAGAGTTAAACTCCTGTTTGTGCAATCTGCCCTTAGAACGCACGCCGTCTGTAGCAAAGCTGGCTTGGGTGTTTTGAAGGGGAAAATGAATTCTCCATTGACCCCGTTGGAAACCTGCAAGACAAAAACAATCGGGTTTTGCCTTGACACAAAAATCACACAAACAAAAAAGACTCACCTTATAAAAGAACGGAAAAATGAAACTTTAGCTCAACGATCGACGAAGAACCCCGCAGAAAGAAACACGATTCCTCGTACTGACAAAATAAATGGCTACTTTCCAACTTGCATGTACTTCGCACGAACCCAGGTGAAGGAGAGCGGAAACTGGAGCCTAACCTTGCCGTAAACCACGTGACACGCAATCAAACAAATTCCGCAGTCGACAGCATAGTGTGGCTTTCACAGTTCGTGTAAGCCACACAACTAGCAAGTTTTCCTTGAAAAGGTTTCCTTGGCATTGTAAATGGAAAAATATGACAACTTTTTCCTTGACAAGTATCCTTGTTCAAAAACTGGCATGCTAATTTTTGAACAAGGACACTTGTCAAGGAAAACTTGTCATATTTTCCATTTACACTACCAAGGAAAACTTGTCAAGGACGATATTTGCTTGTGTAAATTACTTGTCATACTTTCCATTTACACTACCGAGGAAAACTTGTCAAGGAAAAACTTGTCAAGGAAAACTTGCAAGTGTGTTCAGTGGGCACGTTTTCCTTGACAAGTGGGCTTGTCAAGGAAAACTTGCTAGTGCAAATGAGGCTTAAGTGAATATGTGAAATGATAAACTTCTTTCTCTTTTCTCCATTGCAGAGACTTTATCAAGGCATGATGACTTCACGGGTGAGATATGTCCTAGCTTCAAAACTGGAAATTTGCTTGCAAAGATAAGAAAAACTTTTTTGGAAGGACAACGGAATAGAACTGAGCCACTAATCCACAACGAACTGTGAATTGGAAGGATAGCAAGCTAATAATTTTAATAGTTCTTCAAAGGAAATGTAATCAAAAATTATAGGGGAGGGTGGGCCGGAGCAGAAAGGGGGTGGGTCATCAGTTTTTGAGCCCTTAGCAAGGGGTGGGTCGTTCGATTGTCGGCGACCCATTGGGGATGGGTCATCCTATTTTAAAAAGGAATAGGCACATTGTTAAATAAGTATTTTTTGAATGATCGAGGGCTTGATTCTGTTGAAATAGCTAACAATAACTTGAAAGCATGGCGGCTTTAACGACGTACAATTTTATCTTTGTTCGTAAAATACAACTGTTAAACCGAAATTTAAAATGATAAAAAAAGAGATCTCAGATGAAGCTCAGATGAAGACGATATTCCTCTTGGAAAACTTGCCTCTATAAACAGTTCGAGTGACAGTGACAGCAATGTGCCATTAAGCAAACTTCGCAACGCATAATTTGATGGCACCAGGATGAGAAACTTTAAATAATAACAAGTCACTAATTAAACATGGCTTACAAAAGCTGAAAGAGTTAAATAATATTCTCGTTAGTTTTACATGCTTTTTGTATCTGGTTAAGAAACAAACCTAATGCCGTAAATCAACACCACCACAACTTCATATACAAATGTGGTATAACTGATTATATACCAAAAAAATCTTTTATCAGGGGGTGGGTCATGTAAGTTTCAGCCTTCATTTAGGGGTGGGCCAAATAGTTTTGTGCCAAAAGTAAGGGGTGGGTCATGTGTTTTTTATCTGCCACATTTCCAATTGCTCCGGCGACAGCTATTATCAGTAATTGAAGGATGATCGCGCAATGTAGTATTATGTACGCTGTTCCCAAGCCGATCTGTAATTGGACTGAAGCGTTTAGACTACACTTAGTACAATATTTTGTGGTTATAAACGGAAAATCGTGTTGCAAACCGATCGCTAAGATAGCCAGGGGCTAAACCTTTATTACACTTAGATGTGAAAATTCTAACTGTACGCATCGAAAAACTGCTCATAGGGAGCCCGCCTAATTCTCCGAGGACCGGCGTTATGTGATCAAATTTCCGTGAATTAGCAGTGTTTCTTGCTGCGAAATTCTGAACTCTTTGCAACATGGTAACGTTTTTCTTGGAAGTATTAGACCACGCTGGAGAGCAGTAGTAAAGTCGACTGAAATTTGAAAGCGTTCACAATGTTTTTGAATGTCAGGAGGTGCTTCACTCTGCACTGCACACAAACGCCCCCTGTGTTCACCTGTGGCCGCCCTCGACCCCGCGCTCGGTTGATGAAAAAGTGTTCTCATTTGTGGCGCGCGCTCGAGCTTTGGCTATGAGAAGTGTCTTCAGTTTTGGATCTGATCTTATCTCATATAAGTGTTTTCTGCATGAAGACACGGTGTTGGTAATGTTTTATTACAACTTAACGTAGCATATTTGCTTTACAATGGAAAGGGAAATCGATAAGAAATTACCGTTTCTAGACATATTGTTAGACAACAGTCATCCATCTATTGTTACTAGTGTATATCGCAAGAAGACATTTACTGGTCTTCTTACTAATTATTACAAACTGGGTCGAGTCAGAACATTACTAGACAGAGTATATAAGATCGACAATTCCCGAGTTGGTTTTCATCTGGATGTTAAAAAGCTTATTTTCTTACTACGGAAGAATTGTTTTCCGTCTTGGGTCATCGACAAGATTATTCATAGGCATCTTTCTAAGAAAATGAATCCTTCTCTGAATGGGCGGGACGCCTCATCCAACTCCGGGAAAACTTCTACGCACTTCTATAAACTCCCTTATGTTGGCCGGTTTTCTAAAAGCGCCCAGACTAAGTTAAGACAACTACTCAAACATTACTGCAAAGCTGATTTAGATGTTAAGTTGGCCTTTAGTACGTTTAAACTTAGAAACATATTCAGTACCGCAAGGTCTACGTTCGCATGTCGTTTATAAATTCTCGTGTGCTGCCTGAATGCTAGCTACATTGGCGAGACCACTCGCCACCTTTGTACACGTACTCGTGAGCATCTCCTGTCGGACAAGTCTTCGCATGTTTACAGGCACCTGCAGTCATCTAGGGCCTGTCATGACCCTTGTAATACAGAATGTTTCACGATCTTAGATTCTGCCGCCTCAAAATTCCAAATTAAGATCAAAGAGGCATTGCACATTAAGTGGGAAAATCCCATTCTTAATCAGCAGTTGAGGCATCTAGACTTGTCTCTTTCTTTTTAATTACGTTGTTCCTTTTGTCTCTTATTTTATTGTTATGCGCGCTATTTTTGTTTTCCGTTCATTCCGTATTCATATTCTAATTATATAGCTACATCAAAATCCAATATTGCCAACAGATCTATTTTTTATTAATTTTTGCCAACTGTCCAAATTTAAAATAAATTGGATAGTTTTTGCCGGAACGTTTCCTTCAGCTTTGAACAAACCGTCCAATTTGGGGGAAAATTTGGATACTTTCCATCAACCAATCAATGTCTTCAATGTCAAGATAAATAAATGAACCGAGTATTGGCCAATCAGGTTGCAGCTATTATCACTGCTTTCAAACGTCAGCAAGCGATCATCGCTCGCAGGGTTTTGTTTTGTGTTGATAATGACCGAATTTCCCCGACTTTTCTCTCCACCTTTTTGACGACTCAGAGTTTCAAATGGAGTCTTCAGCTAGGTTTCCAGAGATAGATGCTACTGATTTACTCGAGATGAGGAAGAATAATCAGAACAAGAATACTCAAAGAAGCACATACAATTGGGTTTTAAGTGTTTGACCTGTGGCGTGCTGAGCGAAGCGAAGTGAGAAAGCTTGAGGAGATTCCCGAACACGAGCTTGACGACGTTCTTTGGATGCTATAAATTGTACGCAAGTTTTGACGCGTTATTCTGTAACGTACCTTAATATAAATTCAAATGTACAACCGTTAAAAGCTCATTTGCAACTGAAGATGACATGTTATAAATTCAAATGTAACTTCAAATTAGTTCTACTTTCAACTGAAGATGGTCGTTGCACGACCGAAAAATGTGTCGTCACTTTTATAAAAATTGATGTTAGTCTGCATCTTTCCAGATGACATGAGAATGTCGAAACATGTTTTGTAAATTGAAAACTGTCGTTTCTTTCTTGAGAGTAAACGTAGAGTCTACGCGCTATCACAGAGGATCCCGCGCAGAAGAAGCTGGAGAATGGAAGGGAGGAAAAAGGCTCAGCGCGCAGGCGAGCGCAATGGTCATAGTTATTTCAATTAATATTAATGATTGTGAGGCATCGATTATGTTAAGTCTTTGCCAGCAGTTGCAGTTTGTGTACCAGGTCCCTCTAGCGCATGCAGGTGTCCGGGTGAAATACCATCGGTTGATTTACGGCAAACGGAGACCCGCATGTCGGTTCGTCGCCCCAACAACGTCCACCAAAGAGCTCTTCTGTACGACGGATTTCTCCATGCGTAAATGAATACATCCAATGCTACTTTGATGAAAAGCATTAGGTCACTGATTCGAAGTACGCTGTGGATGTTGAAATCCTCTTCACGATTTGTTGGCTTCTTGAAAAGAAAAATGTAGAAAGCAACAACGTGCAATAAGCATGAAGCTAAAAGAATAGCTGCCAAATAGAAAATCATGACTGTAAATTGTCGTTCGCTGTGTCTGTTTTTCAATGATTCTGCGATGTTCGCGCATGAATTGTGAAGTAATCTGCTGTGTTTAAGGTGACGATTGAAAGACAAGAATAGCATAACTTGCACGACCACCAAGGTGGCTGATATAAGCGTAGGATGTAAAATGAGGTGTATTTTTGAGTAAGTTTGATTGTCAATGCCAGTGAATTGAAGCATATTGAAGCAAGTGACGTAAACAGAGCTGACCGCTAGGGAAGCGAATACGCGATTTCTGGAGACAATTGCTTTGAACTGGTGCGGATACCTCACCGCGATATACTGACAAACTGAAAGCGCAAGGACTATGAAGTATGACTCTCCTATTGTAACGCCAGAGATTATCCCACCAATGCGATACATCAATTGATAACTCAAACTCGCTTTGTTCCTGAAATCTGCGAAGTAGTGCGACACAAACATCGGCTCCACGAAGATTCCCGTTAGGAGGTCGGCCACGGCAAGACCAGCGATGAGATAAGTAATCGGTGTTCGGAAACAGCGCAAAGGATCTCTGTAAATCGCAGTCAACAAAAGAGCATTGGGAATTGCTGTAATCGGTGATAAAATACATAGGACAATCGCGGACGCCAGTTTTATGCAACGAAACGTTCGCAATTCGGGAAGAATTTCAGCTGACGATTTTGATGTCAAATTCATGATCTCTTGCAGAGGCGTAATATTTTGAGCCATTCTTTGCCTTCTTTTAATTACGGCTAAACATCAATCTATAAGTTAAACAGAATCAAAATCAATTACTGGCACTGATAAGAGTACAAAAGTGCATTCGATTATCACACTTTGGTTTCCCAGCTGACATCCTTACTCCACAGCTTGTCAGCTAGTAAATATTTCTCGTGAGTCAGAGTGTCAAGGGAATGGAAAAAGAAAGGGGCGCTGGAGCGCAAATTGGGGACACTGTAGACAGAAATCAACTGAAATGAGAAAAAATCAAATCAAATTGTTGGTTTTTAAGGCCGGAGGGGAAAACCGGAGTACCCGGAGAAAAACCTCGCCGAGCAGAGTAGAAAACCAACAAACTCAACCCACATATGACGCCGAGTCTGGGAATCGAACCCGGGCCACATTGTCCACATTGGTGGGAGGCGAGTGCTCTCACCACTACGCCAGCCCTGCACCCAAGGAACAAAAACGGGACTATATGATGTACCAACTGAAGAGCTAGCAGCAACCCTTGGTTCGGTGATAAAGGTTGCGGAAGTAGAGTGTTTAAAGATTGGTAGTTGCTCGACTTGGCCTCTAAACAATCGGAAATCGGAACGAAAAAGCTGTCCACTCTAGCAATGCTTGTTTTCGTATCAAGTGACTTAGTTTGTAGATCGGACCGGATAAAATTTCCTTCGATTGGGAAACTATGCTCAACCCTTCAGTGATTAACCCATTGACTCCTGGGGGTTCCCCATTGACGAGTAAAATCGTCTTGCGTTATAAAGAGCAATACTAAATATGGCCGGTTTAGGGGTGAAAGGGTTCATGGGACGGGTCAACTCTGCACATACTTAAAATCGATTGGCTGGACATCTTCCCTTACATGACCAAAGTAAAGAGACTATCTTTTTTTGAAACAAAAAATTCGAATATACCAAAAGCAATGAAGGCTAGTATCTCAAAGTTGACCTAAAAGGGGACGTCTGTAGCGGCTTTGCAATAGTTCATATCAGAAGTTTCTTCGTCATAGAAGAATAGCTTGTCGAATTTTTGCCACAGCTTTAACCATTACAAGACTGCCAAGCTGTCACCATGTCTTTCCGGCATAGCGTTGCCTCACTGGTGTCTTTAAAACTAGTATACTTGGTGGAGTTAAATTTCGGGTTTCGTTCGGGCGGCCGAATTAGCGTACGAATGTGTTCGAAACGGAAGCGCGAAGCGCACGTGTCGCAGGTTCGAATCTACCCTTCGCTCTTATTTGACCTTATTTCATTATTTTTAGGGGTAGTTCTGAATTTTATTGAGTTATCAGAACTAAAGTCTCAAAAGTCGTAGTAGGATATATATCCCAATGCTCTGCATTTCATCAATGATCTTTGATTTATGACTCTCCGGCGGAAGAGTTTTCTCGACAGTAAATAGGTACCTATGGTTTTATTATTCCTATGGAATAATATCTTAGCCACCCTGCGAGCAGAGCCTCCTTTGGTCTTTTTCTTTACTGAGGAGGAGAAAAGTAGGCTCTGCCCGAATCGCGTCAACTCTTTGAAGCCGCCGCAGCCCGAGCTTCTGGACTAGTCAATCTTGTTTTCTCTCGTCAAACCGGTTTTTCCAGTGCGAGCGTCCGTTTAGTGACAAAACCGATGGTTATAATTGAGCCCGCTGTACCATGAAAAACCAAGATGGCGGCAAGATCTGGCATATTAGGCTTGGGTTCGAGACTGTATCCTGGCAACATGCAGCGCATATTCAACAAAGATCTTACTCGATTCATGCAGAGCCTTTCTCGAGAACGCCAAAATCGAGCAAGCAAAAGAAAGGCTCTGCTTGCAGGGTGTATCTTAGCCAACGATCATTCAATTGTAGCTGAAAACATTACAATCTTTGTTGAAAGGCAATGAAAGCCTTTCGGCCTTTCAGTTTCTGCAACAGACTTGAGCGGCGGAGATCTAACCCGAAGGTCGTGTGTTCAATTCCCTCCCTGGTCAGAGTTTTTCTCTGTCTGCTTGTGTGGGCCCATTTCCATCAGTAGGGCTAACGCTCACATGGTTCATATGGGATAGAAATCTAGCACTTCACATTACACTCTATTCAGTTAACTCTGTTTAAAATATAAGTGCTACACGGCCAACGTTTGCATAAACTTAACCTTTCCTTAGACTTGAATGACCACGATTTTACATATTTTTAGCTGTATCTTCCTACCTGTATGTTTGTGATGTTGTTGTTGTTGTACAATATTACACTTGAACTTTGATTGTATCTTATACGTAAGGAATTTTACTTTAATTTGATTTCAGTGTCTTTTAAATTGACTTATAGAAGCACGATACCATGCGCTGTACTTCTTTAAACGTTATTGTGTATAAATAAATGTATATCTAGCTAGCTAAAATCCGGGTCAAAAGACTTTGGGACACTTGTCAAATTTGGGCGAAAAGTAGAGAATTTACGTACATGCTTCCCGCGGCATCGTAATATAAGCAACGCGTGTTCTTCTTTCGCTGCCTTTTTCGGCCACGTTGGTATACCTTCAAATAACCGGGTAACGCAGAGCACTTATCTCGGCCAGTTCGGCTGTCACTGAACAATAAACTGAGATTACTTTTTTTATCGACTACAGGCTTTTAAAAGCCAAGGTCATGTTGGTCAGTCGTAAATGCTTGCCACCACTCAATTCAAGGGCAATCTTAACCGTTTAATGCTTTCGTAAATAATATCGTCAACATGTAGTTTAAGACCTCAAGTTATTAAGACCCCATGGCCGCATTTTTACCTCCAGCCTGGAAGAAGGGGCGTTGCGTGAATGTGAAATCAAGATTATTGCCAAACAAGTTCTTTCCTTGGGCACTAAACCATTTGTTATTTTCAAAAAGTGGTTTAATCGGTTCAGGAATGAAAATCGATTTTGTATTGTCAACTGGAATTAAATAACAACGGGTTACCGTCACGCGCCATAAACCTCACACCAGGCTAGTCAGTAGATGAATCGCGGCTGTGAATATGTCCCTGTCTCCCATCCCACATGAGGTATTTTGTAACAGGGCATTGTTTAGCATCATCCAATCAGTGTGGAGCAAACAGCGTGACGGTTGCTCCTTGGCACACGAAATCCCGGCCGCGGATGCTGGTCGCTTCGAAAGCTGCATTTCTCGAAAATTATTTGGCGGTTAGCGCTTGGATTTTGAATGGATCTTCGATTGAATGGCACGAGAAGAAGCGTCAACCTTTCAGTTTATCTGGTTTCGATTTGAAAGCCGGGCGATTCTAATTTCTGGGTGAAAATCGGCTTGACGCTGGAGCGGTCGAAAATGAGCTTTCCACCCTTGTCTCCTTCTAAGGACGTGTAGTAACAGTCAAAGGAAAACCCACCAAATCGCTCAAATTCACCATTTTCAGCCGCAGAAATGACAATACACAACAACTGAGGTAGGTTTACGTTTATTTTGAGCTTTAACATAGTCATTTCTCGATGTAAGTTTACTATATTAGGACTCTTCAATATTTCCCATACATTTCTTTATATTTCGAACATACAAACAGACACACTGTTTGTGTGGGAGCCCTGTGGTCTGCAGTGACGCGAGCTTGGGCTGCCTATGAGGCAACGTTACAGTATTTGGTCAAAATGCTGGACAGGAGCGTGTTGTGATGAGTTGAGTTCTTTTATATACCACAACAATAGGGGGACTAACTGTCCTAATGATTTAATACAAATAATGGATGTTGGTAATCAGTTATAAGGTTGTCGCAGTCAGCTGGTAAGTCTTTGGAAACAGTATTTTAGTGATGCAATCCACTTACAAAAATTTCTGATACTGGCAAAAG